>NC_081552.1:13424525-13614760 GCF_963082655.1 Stomoxys calcitrans | reverse complement strand
CCTGTAAACCCGAAAATCCATCAACATTAATATAACCTCGCACTAAAGCTGAATATAAGAGAAAAACAAAAACAACTAAAACCGTGCTAAGTTCGGCCGGGCCGAATCTTGGGTACCCACCACCATGAATACCTCTAAAAATGTTCCCTTCTTTACTGAGTGTGTATTTGAATAATTTTGGTCTCATGAAGTCATATCGGGATATCGGTACTTAGAGGCCTATATCACCATATTGACCGATTCACCATATCGGGGTTTGGGCAAATTTTCAGTCAAATCAGGTGAACATTTAGGCTTCTAAGGGCTGAATAAGTCATATCCTGAGATCGGTTTATATGGGGGCTTTATCTGTTCATACACCATAGATGTAGATAGTCATAACACAAGTCTTTGCCATAAATTTCAGAAAAAAACTAATGAAACTTGGGGCTTCTAAAGGCTCAACAAGTCAAATCTCAGGATCGGTTCATAAACCGATTCGGATCATAATTGGCATGGATGTTGAAAATCATAACACAAGTCTTTGGTACAAATTTCAGCCACATCGGATGAAAATTAAGGCTTGTAGGGGCTCAAGAATTCAAATCTGCGCATCGGTTTATATGGGGGCTATATCCAAATCTGCACCGATATGGTACTTTAACAATCCCAACGACAATACGAAGTATATGTTCAAAATTTTAAGAGGCTAGCTTTATTTGACTGAAATTTTGCACGTGGTGTTTTGGTATCAGTTCCAACAACTGTGTTAAGTATGATTTAAATCGGTTCATAGAGCGCGCAATTATCGTCCGATTTGGCTGAAAATTTGCAATAGGTGTTCCGTTATGACTTTCAATAACTGTGCTGGGTATGGCGCAAATCGGTACCTAACCTGATATAGCTGCCATATAAACCGATCTGGGATATTGACTTCTTGAGCCTCTAGAAGGCGCAATTCTCATCCGATTTGGCAGAAATTTTGTACATCGGCTTCATGACCTTCAATGTACGTGTCTAATATGGTCTGAATCGATCAATAGCTTGATACAGCTCGCATATAAACCGATCTCCCAATTTTGTTTCTTGGGCCCCTATAAGGCGCAATTCTTATCAGAATGAACTGAAATATTACACAATAGCATATTTTTATTCAATATTCTTTGTTTGCTTAAAAAGAGATACTGTGCATAGAACTCGACAAATGCGATCTATGGTGAAGGGTATATAAGATTCGGCCCGACCGAGCTTAACACACTCTTACTTGTTACTACTCTGATCTCTCTCTGTTCGTGGTTGCGTCTCCATTCAGTTGATCCAGAATATATGGCGCTTATTTAAATGTTAGTACGTACATCGATAAGGGAAAGGTTTAGACTTTAATACCCAAAAAGATTAATCAAATAACTTAAAAGTTATCCGTTCCATGTCGCCCCGGATGCCAGCGCCATCACATTTGAACGATTGAGAATTTGACATTTCTCCCATTTGTTAGAGCATTTTTTGAACATATTATTATGATTCTTGAGATTTCCTTTGTCTATGCTGCTGGAGCGGCATAGCGCCTATAACATTGATATTCATGTGTTAGTTGTCTATAACTGATTATATGGCTACCTGTTGAATAGTCATAATTTAGTCTTTTTTAGATCAATTCAAATTGCCATATTAAACGATTCTCAGTGATAAAAAACTAATTTGCCGGTCTTTATATTAGGTCCGATTTTGCTAAATTTTGAAAAGTGAGTTGTGCTAGGTCCTTTATCATCGTTCTTCAATTTGGCCCAGATCGGTTCAGATTTGGATATAGCTGCCATATAGACCGATCTCTCGATTTAAGGTTTGTGTCCGATTTCGCCGAAATTTGCGACAGTGAGTTGTGTTAGGTTTTTCGAAATTTTTCTGCAACTTGGCTCAAATAGGTCCAGATTTGGATATAGCTGCCGTATAGACCGATATCTCAATTTAAAGTCTTGGCCCCATAAAAGGTGCAAAAAATCAATATTTTGTTATATACAATTGAACAATTGAACAATGACTTGTACTTATTTGTATTTCGTCCAAATCAGGACGTATTTCGATATAGCTGCTATGGGGCATAAGGTAAGCATTTTTCTTCGGATTTTGACGATAGGTGGTTTACATATATACCCGAGGTGGTGGGTCTCTTTACTTGTTCCATTTATTTCCAATCACCATACAATAGTTAAGATTTACGACTAAGCCAATTATGTGCAATGTTATAGCTTATAAGAAATATGATGTAATTTCTTTTTCTATTAAATAAGGCATTTTTATTATACTACAATAAATATTGAGTTTTAGTCATATTTAGTAAAATGTTGAAACACGTCTCCTATCATTCCACTCATAATTACCCTTTGTTTGCCTCTGAACATTTTTCTTATTCAAGTTATTTTATTGGCAATAATAACCCAAAGTAAATAGCACATTCAAGACTTATATAAGAACACGTGCCATCTCTTTGGAATAATATCTAGTTGAAAAATATTGTTTATGAGAGACACATAAATTTTTATTCCTTACCCATGTAAAATGATTCAAATAACATACAAATATGCAGCAAAACCTTTTTTAAAGTAAATGAAAAAAAAAGAAAAAACAAGTAAAAAGGCGTTAAGTTCGGCCGGGCCGAACTTTGGATACCCACCACCTCGGGTATATATGTAAAAAACCTTTCATTAAAATTCGGTGAAAGTTTCATACCTTATACTCATATACCTCATACTGATCTGAACTATATACGACACGGATGTCGAAAAGTCACTAAGTCACTGTGTCAAATTCCAGTGAAATCGGATTATAAATGCGCCTTTTATGGGGCCAAGACTTTAAATCGAGATAACGGTCTACATGGCAGCTATATCCAAATCTGCATAAACATGTCAAAGAGCCTAACACAAAGCACTGTCCAAAATTTCGGCGAAATCGGACAATAAATGCCTCTTTTGTAGGCCCTAAACCTTAAATCGTGAGATCGGTCTATATGGCAGCTATATTCAAATCTGGACCGATCTGGGAAAAATTGAAGAAGGACGTCGAAGAGCCTAACTTAACTCACTGTCTCAAATTTCAGCGACATCGGACAATAAATGCGTGTTTTATGGCCCCAAAACCTAAAACCTAGATATCGGTCTATATGGCAGCTATATCCAAATCTGGACCGATCTGTGCGATATTGCAGAAGTACGTCAAGGGGCTTAACCTAACTCACTGTTCCAAATTTCGGCGACATTGGACAATGAATGAGCATTTTATGGGCCCAAAACCATAAATCAAGAAATCGGTCTATATGGCAGCTATATCCAAATCTGAACCGATCTGGACCAAATTAAACAAATATGTCAAGGGGCCTAACACAACTCACTGTCCCAATTTTCAGCAAAATCGGATAATGAATGTGGCTTTTAAAGGCCTTACATCATAAATCGGAGGATCGGTCTAATGGCAGCTATATCCAAATCTGAACCGATCTGGGTCAAATTCACGAAGGAAGTCGAAAGGCCTTACACAACTTACTGTCCCAAATTTCTGCAAAATCGGATAATAAATGTGGCTTTTATGGGCCTTAGACCCTAAATCTGAGGATCGGTCTACATGGCAGCTATATACAAATCTGAACCGATCTGAGCCACATTGACGAAGGATTTCGAAGGGCCTAACACAACCCACTGTCCCAAATTGCAGCAAAATCGGATAATAAGTGCGGCTTTTATGGGCCTAAGACCCTAAATCGGAGGATTGGTCTATATGGCAGCTATATCCAAATCTGGACCGATCTGAGCCAAACTGACGGAGGATGTTGAAGGGCCTAACACAACTCACTATCCCAAATTTCAGGAAAATCGGATAATAAATGTGGCTTTTATGGGCCTAAGACCCTAAATCGGAAGATCGGTCTATGTGGCAGCTATATCGAAATCTGGACCGATCTGGGCCAAATTGACGAAGGAAGTCGAAAGGCCTAACACAACTCACTGTCCCAATTTTCAGCAAAATCGGAAAATAAATGTGGCTTTTATGGGCCTAAGACCCTAAATCGGCGGATCGGTTTATATGGGAGCTATATCAAGATATAGTCCGATATAGACCATTTTCGAACTTAGCCTGCTTATGGACAAAAAAAGAATCTGTGCAAAATTTCAGCTAAATATCTCTATTTCTAAACAGACAGACGGGCAGACGTACGGACATGTCTAGATCGTCTTAGATTTTCACGCTGATCAAGAATATATATACTTTATAGGGTCGGAAATGGAAATTTCGATGTGTTGCAAACGGAATGACAAAATGAATATACCCCCATTCTTCGGTGGTGGGTATAAAAAAGAAATTGGAGCCAGCAATAACCATATTGATGGGTTGAGAGTTGAATATAGAACAAAATTTTGATGGCATATATTGAGACAAAATAAAAACTGATTTCGTGCTTATTTTTCTTATCCTTAAAACAACAATAACTAAAATTTTTTGAATTTTTGATACCCACCCACCATAGGATGGGGGTATACTAATCTAGTCATTCCGTTTGTAACACCTCGAAATTTTCGTCTAAGACCCCATCAAGTAATATATATGTATTATTGATCGTCCAAACGTTCTGGTCTATAACCTGGCATAGCTCCCATATTAACCGATCTCCCGATTTGACTTCTTGAGTCCTTACAAGCCGCAATTTTTGAAATTTTACACGCAGTGTTCTGTTACGACTGTGCCAAATAGGGTCCAAATCACTCTTCAATCTAATATAACTCCCATGCAAACAGGTCTCTCGATCATCCTTGTTCGGTTCCTAGAAGCTTTAATTTATACTGGTTTGACAGAATTAAAATAAAATTGTGTCCTTCAACTAATTTTTTTTGTACAAATTTGTAGCAGAATCCATGGTAGTGGGTTCCTAAGATTCGGTCCGACCGATTTTGACACACTTTTACTTGTTTCCAATTTAATTGATTGCTTCTGTCACATCCCAAGCGGTTCTTGAAGTTTATATTTGTTTTTATACCCTCCACCATAAGATGGGGGGTATACTAATTTCGTCATTCTGTTTGTAACTACTCGAAATATTCCTCTGAGACCCCATAAAGTATATATATTCTTGATCGTCGTGACATTTTATGTCGTTCTAGCCATGTCCGTCCGTCTGTCCGTCCGTCCGTCTGTCTGTCGAAAGCACGCTAGCTTCCGAAGGAGTAAAGCTAGCCGCTTGAAATTTTGCACAAAAACTTCCTATTAGTGTAGGTCGGTTGGTATTGTGAATGGGCCATATCGGTCCATGTTTTGATATAGCTGCCATATAAACCGATCTTGGGTCTCGACTTCTTGAGCCTCTAGAGTGCGCAATTCTTATCCGATTGGCATGAAATTTTGCACGACGTGTTTTGTTATGATATCCAATACCTGTGCTAAGTATGGTTCAAATCGGTCCATAACCTGATATAGCTGCCATATAAACCGATCTTGGGTCTTGACTTCTTGAGCCTCTAGAGTGCGCAATTCTTATCCGATTGAAATGAAATTTTGCACGACGTGTTTTGTTATGATATCCAACAACTGTGCTAAGTATGGTTCAAATCGGTCTATAACCTGATATAGCTGCCATATAAACCGATCTTGGGTCTTGACTTCTTGAGCCTCTAGAGTGCGCAATTCTTATCCGATTGGGATGAAATTTTGCACGACGTGTTTTGTTATGATATCCAATACCTGTGCCAAGTATGGTTCAAATCGCTCCATAACCTGATATAGCTGCCATATAAACCGATCTTGGGTCTTGACTTCTTGAGCCTCTAGAGTGCGCAATTGTTATCCGATTTGCCTGAAATTTTGTACGACGGATTCTCTCATGACCATTAACATACGTGTTTATTATGGTCTGAATCGGTATATAGCCCGATACAGCTCCCATATAAATCGAGCTCTCTATTTTACTTCTTGAGCCCCCAAAAGGGCGCAATTCTTATTCGAATTGGCTGACATTTCACACAGGACTCCAACATATAATTTAATTGTGGTGCTAACCGCACCATATCTTGATATCGCTCTAACAGCAGAGCAAATCTTTTCTTATATCCTTTTTTGCCTAAGAAGAGATGCCGGGAAAAGAACTTGACAAATGCGATCCATGGTGGAGGGTATATAAGATTCGGCCCGGCCGAACTTAGCACGCTTTTACTTGTTTCATTTATATTCTCCCTTACTACTTGAATTTACGGCGACATTTCAAGTCTACCATCTGCAATTCAAATTTCTGGAATTTTGTCTACCTTTCCTGTGTATTTGTGTGTGCGTATGCGTATCTATGTGTGAGTAGAGTTTGTTCAAATTGCTTTCCCAAACAAACATTGAACCTGACATCCAATCTGTGGTTTTCAAAGTCAACTTATTGCTACACTAGTAACCACAATGCCTTTGCCACAGCCTTAAGAGCTCAAGTGAATTAAATTTTCAAAAACGTTTTTGGTATATCCCCACCTCTCCTTCCCCAGGGGACAGCACCAATTTGGTCCTTCATTGATTTTATGTCTCAGTGATTGGAATTTAATTAAAAAAATTCAAAACTTTTTATTTGAATTCAAAGAAAACCGCTCATTTGTCTTCCATTAAATCCCAGAGATATAAAAACAAAACAACAGACTGTAGCTCATTGCTAAACAACGCAGCGTAGCAAAATGTGTAGATAGCACAATGTTGTGTAATTTCTCTTGAGGGAACATGAGAAGCAACGGAATTGGGTAAAAACAGAAACAAGTAAAAGCGTGCCAAGTTCAGCAGGGCCGAATCTTGGGAACCCACCACCATGGATTCTGCTAAAAAATGATTTGGACCTGATTGGGACCGTACTTGGCACAGTTGTTGGAAGGCGTAACAGAAAACGGCATGCAAAATTTCAGCCAAATCGGAAAAAATAGCGGCTTGTAAGGACTCAAGAAGTCAAATTGGGACATCGGTTTATATGGGAGTTATATCAGGTTATAGCACGATTCGGACAGTACTTGGCTCAGTTGTTGGAAGCCTTAACAGAACACTAAATGTGAAATCGGACAAAAATTGCGGCATTTAAGAGCTCAAGAACTAAGAGAATGTAAGACTAACGGAATGTATTCCCAATCTTTCAACCACCGACTGGAAGATTGGTAGATTGGATGAGGCTGATGGTGACCGGAGGCATGCAGTATTCGTACTAAACTCCGGCTGTCTCGCAGACTTCAACAAGTCTGAAGGGGTTGTATCCTACACATTCAACAAGTTGAAACTGAAGGTCTATAGAAGCTATGGGGTTGGGGAATCAGAAGACGATTCAGCAGTTGTTGCTTAAGACCTGCCTGAGGAACTATCGACCACATCGCTAAAGTCTGGCGGATTGCAGGAGACGGAAAACCACAATCGAGACAGAAAGGGATGGTTTGGAAACGAGAACCCAAAACGAAGACAAGGCTTACACAGCAGTGGTGAACGTTCTGAATCCTGACTATGGTCCGGTTTCTACAGATAAATCTCCACCATTGTAAGGCCGCTTTGGCGACAGAATTTATGGACAATGACAGTGAGGAAACACTATAACTACTCGTTGATACACATTTCACGGGAAATTTTCCAACGGACAACGTGGTACCAGAAGAGGTTATCACTGGTAGGCATTCGCCGGAGGCTATTAGGGAAATTGAGTCTGAGCCGAAAATCCTTTTGGCGATAAAAGGTTTCGACTCCTTTAAGTTGCCAGGCCCAGATGATGTATCACCGGTAGAATTAAAAGCTGTGTCTGATAGACTGGTTCCCTGGCTTAGGGAAATATACTCTGCTCTGTATAGGAATGTCATATATACCTGTGGGATGGAGGGGCACGAAGGTCATTTTCACTCCGAAAGCAGGAAGACCATATCACATGAAGGCGAAAGATTTTCGCCCTATTAGTCTGTCATACTTAACGCCGAAGTCTCTTGAGAGGTTGATAGAAACATATCTTAGGGCAAAGATCCATGCAGATCCCCTGTCGCGGCAGCAGCATGCATATAGTAAATGCAGAAACAGCCCTTCACGACCTAGTCGGCAACATAGAGGGGTTCTCTCGCTGTCAAGGAATATACAATGGTAGCATTTATTGACACTGAAGGTGCTTTCAATAATATAAAACCGATGTCTATCATCAAGGAGTTGGAGTTTCTTGACATCAACTCTACCGTAAGAAAGTTTATTAATAACTTACTTATTAAGAGATGCATTACGACAGGCTTGGGATCTATGGTTCTAAAAATATGGGTCAGCAGCGGAACAGCTCAAGGAGGTGAACTGTCTCGTCTATTTTGAAATATAGCCATTAACAAAATATTATTGTCTCTGGAAGAAAAAGGCATAAAAGTGGTCGCGTATGCTGATGACGTGGCAATTGCGGTTAGGGGAAAGTTTCCCAGAACGGAGACATACTTCAGGAAGCTCTATGTGCAACAGCAATGTTGGCTATCGAAAATGGTCTAAGTTTAAATCCGTGCAAGACAGAAGTAGTTTTTTTTTCAGCAGGAGAAACAAGTTGTCTACAGTGGCACCTGTCTCCTTGGGAAGAGACACACACACAGACCATTTACAGAAAGCGCAATATACCTGGGTGTTGGTGGACAGGAAATTGAACTTCAAATCCTACAATTTGGAAAGGGCAAGAAAGGCAACTATTGCCCTATACACCAACAAGAGAGCCTTTGGCAAAAGTTGGGGGTTTAGACAGCGTGTCATGCATTGGGTATATACTGCAGTTGTCAGACCTATGATGCTATATGGTGTTGTGTTCTGGTGGACGGCGCTTCAGAAGTCCACCTACTGCTCAATACTTAACCGGATTCAAAGGATGGCTTATTTGTGCATCACAGCCGCACTGAGGACGACACCATCTGATGTACTGAATTTAATGCTACATCTTATGCCTCTGGACATTGTGGCTACCCAAATTGCAGCAACCACTGCCGTGAGGATAAGGGAGCTTTCTCATTGGTCATGTGGCGGCTACGGACACTATGTTATCCTTGAAACAATATCCGATGTTCCAGGAAGTGTGGATTACGCCCTACCTGAGCCGCTTCTTCATAAAAGTACTCTACCACTATTCCTGATTGAACCGGTTCGAACTACGAGATCCCTGGTAACAAAAGTTACATAGACTTCTATACGGATGGTTCCAAACTAAACGATCAGTTCGTCATATCGTAAAGGTTACCCGACAACTGCAGTGTGAATCAAGCGGAGATCTTTACAATTAAGGAAGTGGTGAAATGGCAAAGCTATAATGTCATTATGACGATTGGCATAAATATTTTCTCAGACAGATACGTTCTCCTTGGAAAACGTATTTCTGAACACAAAAGACGCCCTCGACTATCGCAGATCTCTCAAGGAGATGGCTTAACAGTTCAAATTCACCTGTTTGGGTGCCAGGCCACAAAGATATCCCCGGGTTGTACAGCCGATGAGCTTGCTAGGCTAGGAACTACCCTACACCTTCCAGGTATACTGTGGGTATGCCTCTAGCGACAAGTGAGCTAAATTTTCAGGACCTGGCTCCAGGGACAACGAATAATAAATGGTCACAAAGAGAGAAGAGCTGTGAGCATTCCAAAAATTTTTGTGGCCTAATCTAGTCTTGAAGAGGTCTACTGCTTTTTTGTCATTGGCTAGAACAGACGTCTCAGTCATTGTGTCCGACATGACAGGTAACTGTCCAAACGGAAAACATGCTGACAGACTGAAGGTTATTAATACGCCTTTTATGGGGCCAAGACTTTAAATCGAGAGATCGGTCTATATAGCAGCTATATTCAAATCTGGACCGAAGCTATATACAAATTTGTATCTAAAAAAGTCCGATCTGGCCCATATATAATTCGGATATCGGGGGGGGGGGGGGGGCTCAAAATAACACACTGTTTCAAATTTCACTGAATTCGGGTTACAAATAAAGCTTTTATGGGCTTCAGACCCTTCATCGGCAGATCGGTCTATATGGCTGCTATATCTAAATATAGTCCAATCTGAACCATATTTGAGTCGGATAATGGGAAGCTTAAAGCAACTCACTGTTTCAAATTTCAGCGAAATCGGATAGAAAAAAGTATTTATGGGCTCCAGACTCCTCATCGTCAGATCGGTCTTTATGGCAGCTATATCTACATATAGTCCGATCTGAACCGTATTTGGGTCAGATGTCGGGAGGCCTAAACTACTCATTGTTTTAAATTTCAGCAAAATCGGGTTAAAACTAGAGCATTTATGGCTTTTAGACCCCTTATCGGCAGATCGGTCCATATAGCTGCTGTATCCAAATAGGTCCACTTTGGCCCGTTTGCAGAAGGCAGGGTCTCAATGTTAACCCAGAGAAAACTTAAATCTGCCTGTTCATGAAAAAGAATAAGGTGGACCATGTTGACGCACCACGTTTCTTCAATAGAAGTTCAAATACTCAGGAGTGATTTTGGACTGAAAGCTGAACTAAAGAAGGCTCGAAATGGGGCTTGAATCCGAGAAAAGTCCACTTGTTCCACAGGAGCCATATAATACCAATACTTACCTACGCTTAAATAGTTTGGTGGACTGCGATGGAGAAAAAGTGCAACGTAAGGATAATGCAACACGTTCAGAGGACATGTTGGCTTAGTATAGGTGGGGCGATGATGACCACGCCCATTAGGGCACTGGAAACTATTCTAAATATCCGATTAAAGGACATACAGATTAAGTGTGAGACAGCCACTGCGGCTATAAGATGGGAGATTGGATAGATAATAGGAGCAGGTTACTCCATTGTGGCATAATCGAGGCGACGATAGGAAATCAGGATGGATTGAAAGATGTTTCCGATCGGATACCTGAGATAACACCTGAGGTCAAGTGCGCGGCACTGCTGACAGATGCACAGTCTTGGGAGATTATGCTATAAAGATAAATCAAAGCTAGAGGACAGAGTGGGGCTGAGAACCCATGGACTGAGATCTATTTTCGACTGACTGACCAACGATCCTGCAGGCAAAGATCCGGGCGATTACGAAATGCGTGAGGTGTTCATGCAAGGACATCGAGTGTGAACGGACAGTAAACTGCCCATCGGGGCAATAACAACCAGGACGATTAGGTCACGAACAGCCCTGGAGTGTAAGGAAGAGATTAGCTCCTTCTTTGGGTGCCGCTCCATAAAGGAGTTAAAGAACATGAAAGGGCAGACGATTTAGTAGTGAAGGCCTGAGGACTGCCATCAATAAACTTGGATAAGTCCGAGTTACGAGCGTCCGATTTATGCGCATGTAACCCTGTGGAATAGCGACACGGTTGGAAGGACGGCGAAAATCCTATGGGGAGATCCGTATCCGTGTTAAGTTCGGCCGGGCCGAATCTTATATACCCTCCACCATGGATCGAATTTGTCGAGATCTTTACGCGGTATCTCTTATTAGGCAAACAAAGAATATTGAATAAGAACTGTTGTGCCTTTGGAGTTATATCAAGTTAAAGTCCGATTCGGACCATAAATGAATTGAATGCTAAACATTGTGGAAGTCATTGTGGAATATTTCAGTCCATTCGAAGTAGAATTGCGCCTTGTAGGGGCTCAAGATGCAAAATCGGGTGATCGGTTTTTATGGGAGCAGTATCAAGCTATTGATCGATTCAGACCATATTAGACACGTATGTTGAAGGTCATGGAAGAAGCCGCACAAAATTTCTGCCAAATCGGATGAGAATCGCGCCTTCTAGAGGCTCAAGGAGTCAAGATCCCAGATCGGTTTATATGGCAGCTATATCTGGTTATGTACCCATTTGCGTATTAAACATAGTTCTTGTAAATCATGACAAAACATCTCATGCAAAATTTCAGCAAAATCGGATGAGAATTGCGACCTCTAACAGATCAAGAAGTCAAGATCCAAGATCGGTTATGAATAGATTTGAACCACACTAAGCACAGTTGTTGGAAGTGGCAGCAGAACACCAAGTGCAAAACTACAGCCAAATCGGACAAGAATTGTGTCATCTAGTGGCTCAAGAAGTCAAGACCCAAGATCGGTTTATATGGCAGCTATATCAGGTTATCAACCAATTAAAACCATTTTAAGCACAGTTGTTGAAAGTGACACAAAAACACCACTTGCAAAATTTCAGCCAAATCGGACGAGAATTGCGCCCTTTAGAGGTTCAAGAAGTCAAGATCCCAGATCGGCGTATATGGCAGTTATATGAAAACATGGACCGATTTGACCCATTTACAATTCCAACCGAACTATACTTATAAAAAGGATTTGTGTAAAATTCCAAGTGCCTAGCTTTACTCCTTCGAAAGTTAGCGTGCTTTCGACAGACCGACAGACGGACGGACATGACTCAGTCGACTTAAAATGCCATGACGATCAAGAATATATACACTTTATGGGGTCTTAGACGCATATTTCGAGGTGTTACAAACAGAAATTAGTATACCCCATCCTATGGTGCAGGGTATAAAAAGAGGCCGTTACTAAAAGGAGGTAAAAAGGAGGTCTGTAAAGCTTTCGGTATCATAGCGGGACACATCGGACTACGAGATCGGTGCGATAAGTGATAGCATCTGTAGGGCATGTGAGGAAGATGACTAGACGTTAGAGCATTTCCTATGTCATTGCCCGGCTTTCACGGCCTACAGACACCGGTACTAAGGTGGGGACACAGTAGCAGACATGTACCAACTTAGGGGCGTGGTATGGAAAAGAATTAAGGATTTTGTAAGTAGCACGGGATTCCTAACTCAGATTTTCTTTTTCTTTAGAGCGCACAACAACCCCATTTCTGGCTTAGGAGTATGTCCATAGTGGCTTGGGACGGATTAATATCGGCAACCTGTTTTCAACCTAAGCTAAGCGTGCAAACCAAATTTCCCTTAAATCGGTCCACCCACAAAACACACACAAAATAAAACTAGTAACGAAAGGCAAAAGTGAAGTCGGGTGGTCCAGATAAAGCCCATAAAAGCTTTATTTTTTAACCGATTCCGCTAAAATTTTAAACTGTGTAGTTTTACGCCTCCTAGTATAGTACCCAAATTTGCTTTAGATCGGACTATATTAAGATATAGCTGCCATATAGACCGATCTCCAGATAAACGGTGTAAAGCCCATAAAAACTTTATTTTTTTTAAGCGATTTCGCTGAAATTTGAAACATTGAGAAGTTTTACACCTCCTAACATAGGACTCAAATTTGGTTCAGATGGGACTACATTTAGACAAAGCTGCAATATAGACTGATCTACCGAGCGGTGGTTTTCGCCTCCCAATGCTGGCGACATTTGTAAGGTAACATGCCATGTAAAACTTCTCTCAAAGGAGGTGTCGCACGGCTATAGAAAGGAGGCCCCTTATCATTGAGCTTGAACTTGAATCGGACTGCACTCATTGATATATTAGAAGTTTGCCCCTGTTCCTTAGTGGAGTGTTCATGGGCAAAATTTGCAATTTTTGCCATACAGACCGATGTGCCGATTAAGGGTCTGAAGATTATAAAAGCTTCATTTATTACCCGATTTGATATACAAAAGTCAACAGAGACCTATATTTATTAGCCCACTCAATGCCCGTGTCAAATTTGGGTGCATTAGTTATCAAAGTTTCACCGGATTGTGCCGAAAGGGGGTTTTCATATATACCCGAGGTGGTGGGTATACAAAGTTCTGCCCGGCCTTTTTACTTGTTATATCCTAAAAATCAAACTAATAAATTTCTCCAAATTCTTAGGAGTGAGATTTCTGGAATCCCTTTTAATGTCTTGTTGCATTTGATGGTTTGTGAAAAAAAAAAAATAATAATAATAATTTGTGGCAATAATCCTACTTTATTGACAGCAGGTCCTATTCTATGCCAAAATCATTAAATCCAGATATCTTCGCCAAATGGGCATAAAATATTAAGAAAATGATTTTTTTGTTGTGGGGCTTAGAAATAAAAAGATTTTTTTTTTTAATTTAAAATATGACAAAGTTGCTACGTCAATTTTAATTACTCTAAATTATGAATATGTCCGGTCGCTTCGCTGCCCCCGAATGTACACCCAATATTAAGGTGTAACTTAATTTTTATAGCTTTAGACTTATCCGTTACGAAAGAAAAGTTTGAAAGTTTTAGTGCCTAAATGTACGGATTAAAAAAAACTATATTCGGCCAAAAAATTACTGTCAAGGTGTAACTGTATTGCAATTTTGAAATCTTTAGCTCAATTCATAATAAAACACCATTTTGTACGTTGTAGTACCTAAATGTACAAATTTCAAAACAATCTTCTAGTAATCAGTTACGTACTGCCAAGATGTACCTGTATCCCTTATTTCGAAGATGTAGATCCATCTGTAAATAATGTACCACTTAACGATTATCAAGAAAATAGTGCCTAGATATAACAGTGTTCCAAATTTCAAAGCTGTAATATTCCACAATAGCTTCTACAATGATTAGCATTCAATTCATTTACGGTCCGAATCGGACTATAACTCGATAAAGCTCCAATAGCATAACAGTTATATTACAGCTCTTATTCAATATTCTTTGTTTGCCTAAAAAGAGATACCGCGTAAAAAACTCGACAAATGCGATCCATGGTGAAGGGTATATAAGATTCGGCCTGGCCGAACTTAGCCAGCTTTTACTTGTTTAATTTTACCCTTATCCGTTCACCGCAAAAGTTAATATGTTATTTTGTACTCTTTGGTACAAAAATGTATGACTTGTTAAATATAACTTAATCAGCCAACATATATTTCTTAAAAATGTTTATGTTAAATTTCAGAGTCCTAGTTCAAACCGTAAAGAAAGTACCAAATACGGTACTAAACGTACGCTTCTTCCGTTTCCATTAATTTTTATCATATTTTTTCCATGTACCCCCTTTAGTTCGCAACAACAATCATTTAAACCGAATTTCGAAGTTCTAGCTCTACCCGATCGCCCTATACAAAGTACACCTATTTCGTACCTTTTTATACCCTCCACCATAGGATGGGGGGTATACTAATTTCGTCATTCTGTTTGTAACTACTCGAGATATTCGTCTGAGACCTCATAAATTATATATAATCTTGATCGTCGCGACATTTTAAGTCGATCTAGCCATGTCCGTCCGTATGTCTGTCGAAAGCACCCTAACTTTCGAAGGAGTAAAGCTAGCCGCTTGAAATTTTACACACATACTTCATTTTAGTGTAGGTCGGTTAGGATTGTAAATGGACCATATCGGTCCATGTTTTGATATAGCTGCCATATAAATCGATTCCGGAGATTGACTTCTTGAGCCACTAGAGGACGCAATTCTTATCCGATTTTGCATGAGGTGTTTGTTATGATTTCCAAAAACTGTGTGGAGTATGGTTTAAATCGACCCATAATCGGATATAGCTGCCATATAAATCGATCTTGAATCTGAATTTCTTTACCCACTAGAGGGCGCAATTCCTATCCGATATGGCTGAAATTTGTTTTGCATGAGTTGTTTTGTTATGACTTCTAATAAATGTGCCAAATATGGTTCAAATCGGTCTATAACCTGATATAGCTGTCATATAAACCGATCTGGGATTTTGACTTCTTGAGCCTCAAGAAGGCGTAATTATTATCCGATTTGGTTGACATTTTGTACAACGGCTTCTTCCATGACCTCCAACATACGTGCCAAATATATTCTGAATCGGTTTTTAGCCTGATACAGCTCCCCTATAAACCGATCTCCCTATTTTACTTCTTGAACCCCTAAAAGGAGGCATTCTTATTCGATTTGGCTGAATTTTTACACATAGACTTCTACTGTGGTCTCCAACATTCAATACAATTAGCAAAGCAATTCTTTTCTTTTATCCTTTGTTTACCTAAAAAGGGACACCGGGAAAGAACTCGACAAATGCGATACATGGTGGGTACATGTTTTGGTACTTTTTTTCTAAATGTCGAAAAACCCTTTTGGAGTCCTAATTTAGGTTGCCTAGTGCACCTAAATTCCAATATACAAAGCTCTAGCTCAATTAATAAACAAGGTACAACAAGTAAGAGCGTGCTAAGTTCGGCCGGGCCGAATCTTATATACCCTCCACCATTGATCGCATTTGTCGAGTTCTATGCGCGATATCTCTTTTTAGACAAACATAGATTATTGAATAAGAACTGTTATCCTATTGGAGCTATATCAAGTTATAGTCCGATTCGGACCATAATTGAATGCTGATTGACATTGTAGAAGTCATTGTGTAATATTTCAGTTCATTCGGATAAGAATTGCGCCTTGTAAGGGCTCAAGAAGCAAAATCGGGAGATAGGTTTATATGGGAGCTGTATCAAGCTATTGATCGATTCGGACCATACTAGACACGTATGTTGAAGGTCATGAGAGAAGGCCTTGTACAAAATTTCAGCCAAATCGGATGAGAATTGCGCCCTCTAGAGGTTCAAGAAGTCAAGATCCTAGATCGGTTTATATGGCAGCTAGATCAGGTTCTATATCGATTTACGCCATACTTAGCACAGTTATTGGAAGTCATAACAAAACACCTCATGCAAAATTTCAGCAAAATCGGATGCGAATTGTGCCATCACTTGGCTCAAGAAGTCAAGATCGAAGATCGGTTTATATGACAGCTATACCAGATTATGAACCGATTTAAATCATACTTAGCACAGTTGTTGAAAGTAATACCAAAACACTACGTGCAAAATTTTAGTTAAATCGGACGATAATTACGCCCTCTAGAGGCTCAAGAAGTCAAAACCCAAGATCGGTTTATATGACAGCTATACCAGATTATGAACCTATTTGAACCATACTTGGCACAATTGTTGGATATCATAACAACAAAATTTCATTCCAATCGGATAAGATTTGCGCCTTCTAGAGGTTCAAGAAGTCAAGACCCAAGATCGTTTTATATGGCAGCTATATCAAAACATGGACCGATATGGCCCATTTACAATACCAACCGACCTACACTAATAAGAAGTATTTGTGCAAAATTTCAAGCAGCTAGCTCTACTCCTTCGGAAGTTAGCTTGCTTTCGACAGATAGACGGACGGACGGACAGACGGACGGACATGGCTAGATCGACATAAAATTTCACGACGATCAAGAATATATATACTTTATGGGGTCTCGGACGAATATTTCGAGTAGTTACAAACAGAGTGACGAAATTAGTATACCCCCCATCCTATGGTGGAGGGTATAAAAAAAACACAAATCTGATAACCTAAATTTAAACCTATTTAAAAGAAATTTGTTTTGCATATATTAGGACGTCAAAACGAACACTTCATGCTAAATTTTTTAAAACTCGGACCAAAATTGTGGCTTCTACAGTTTATTGTCCGATTTCGCCGAAATTTGGGACAGTGCTTTGTGTTAGGCTCTTCGACATGTTTATGCAACTTGGCCCAAATCGGTCTAGATTTGGATATAGCTGCCATGTAGACCGTTATCTCGATTTAAAGTCTTGGCCCCATAAAAGGCGCATTTATAATCCGATTTCACTGAAATTTGACAAAGTGACTTATGTTCGGCTTTTCGACATCCCTGTCGTATATATTTCATGTCGGTATGAGGTATATGAGTATAAGGTATGAAATTTTCACCGAATATTGATGAAAGGTGGTTTACATATATACCCGAGGTGGTGGGTATCCAAAGTTCGGCACGGCCGAACTTAACGCCTTTTTACTTGTTGTAAGTTTTTTTTCGCTCTACTAGCGTTTTAAGGTATATCAATGCAATGCAGTGCAAACTGTTCAATATTCTTTGAGATTTCTATATTTCGATTTTTGGTGTTCCCACAAAAACGTGTCGTTACTTGTTATGCCCATCATCATTGGATCTAAGGTATATTTGTTTATAGTTTGCACTGAATGCAATATCACAAAGAAAACAACCATATCACAAAGAGAATATAATATCAAACAAAGAAATAAGGCTTTCTCTTATGTTTATAGTAAGGCAGGCAAACAGGGGAAATACAATAAAATCCAAAAGCACTTTGAACTGTTACATGGTCACTTTACGATGTTTTTTGGCAATACGACTAATTGACCATATCATTGCTAATGCTGTCGGACATTGAGAGATTCAGAGATAGATTTCAAGACATTTAATGACAAAGGATATTAACAAGGATTAGAGCATATAGGTATTACATTCCTTTTACAGATATATGGCATGAAACAAGATAACATCAACAATGTATAACAAAAATATTCTCGAATAACATTTATTCTCAATAAAATAGAGCAAAATGAAACCCATTTGACAATTGCCAACAATCCATCAAAGTGTAATCACAATATATAATCTTTTTGTTATATAGGGTGATTTTTTTGAGGTTAGGATTTTCATGCATTAGTATTTGACAGATCACGTGGGATTTCATACATGGTGTCAAAGAGAAAGATGCTCAGTATGCTTTGACATTTCATCATGAATAGACTTACTAACGAGCAACGCTTGCAAATCATTGAATTTTATTACCAAAATCAGTGTTCGGTTCGAAATGTGTTCAAATTTTGACAAATTTTAATCAGCGATGAGGCTCATTTCTGGTTGAATGGCTACGTAAATAAGCAAAATTGCCGCATTTGGAGTGAAGAGCAACCAGAAGCCGTTCAAGAACTGCCCATGCATCCCGAAAAATGCACTGTTTGGTGTGGTTTGTACGCTGGTGGAATCATTGGACCGTATTTTTTCAAAGATGCTGTTGGACGCAACGTTACGGTGAATGAACACATTTCGAACCGAACACTGATTTTGGTAATAAAATTCAATGATTTGCAAGCGTTGCTCGTTAGTAAGTCTATTCATGATGAAATGTCAAAGCATACTGAGCATCTTTCTCTTTGACACCATGTCTGAAATCCCACGTGATCTGTCAAATACTAATGCATGAAAATCCTAACCTCAAAAAAATCACCCTTTAAATATAAATTATAGATTAATATCAGGCCCAGCTTATTCATGCATAAATTAAATTGAGTATACACTGTCATAATTTCAATTCAAATGATTTTATTGAGAGAAATAGGCCTAGTGGGAAAACTAGTAAGGCCTGCTTGGGTCAGGCGTGATAACAACGCTTCATGTCTTTTAAAATGGAGATTCCAAGTGAACTACCATGCAACTTCTAAAACTTGGACAAGGGATACCTCAGATGATGTACGTGTCTATTGAATTTCTGATTAATATCTGAAGCAGTAAAAATGTCCTTCCCGTGAAAGGCATGTACTAACCGGACAATGTTCGGTTAGGCCGATTCTTGGGAACCCAACACCATGGATTCTGATAAAATATGGGAGCTATATCTGGTTATAGACCGATTTGGACCGTACTTGGCACAGTGGTTGGTAGTCATAATAGAGCACTATGTCCAAAATTTCAGCAAAATCAGATGAAATTTGAGGCTTAAAGGTGCTCAAGAAGACAAATCCGGAGATTGGTTTATAGGGGATCTATATCAGGTTATACACAGGTTTAACCCGTTGTTGAAAATCAAAACAGAATACAATGTGCAAAATTTCGGCCAAATCGAATGAAAATTGAGGCTTCCAGGGGCCCAACAAGTGAAATCGGGAGACCGGTTTATATGGGAGCTATATCAGTTTATAGACCGATTTAAATCGTACTTGACATAATTGTTGAAAGTCATAACAGAACTCTGTAGTGGACGGCTCAGGCTAATTTCAATCTATTTTTGCCTTTTCTTGTTGATATCATAATTGGAGAAGAGATTTTTTGTTACACAAGGGTATAATTTATTTACGCATACATTTTGATCGTAAAGTTTTCTATATTTTGTTAAATTTTTCTTGGTAAAGCCTAATTACCGAATGATGACTTTAGACCTGAAAATGGTACATTGATGTTGCAAAGGGTACAACCCACATTTTGACGTTTTGCTTTGGTCGTATATGTAATATGTAAAACCAAGCCCAAATTGATTGCAAAATTTCGAGAGACTTCCTTTCTGTTTGATTCTTCGAAGTGTTCGGTTCGATATTACGCGAAAGATAAATTATAACCTTTTGAGTTAATTTACTTTTTATAGTGACAAAGTGCAACAACTTTTGATTTTTACAATCATTAATTTTTATACACGAATCGTATTTTTTGGAAAAGCTCTCCCCTAGTTTGACTTTGGTTGCTAAAATTCGGTTAATCTTATCACGTGGCACTGGACTTATGTCCAATGTCCTATGCCGCCTGTCCAGAATAAGAATATTTAAACCTATTATCTACTGGGAGGCAGCATCCATCACAGGAAGACGTACCCAGACCGACACTGGTACGCTTTTGTCCATATCAGACCTTTTTGGTTTTGCGAGGAGGCTGCTCTCCCGAGTGTTTTGTCCACAATTGTCTGCCAGGGAGAAATCAACAGAAAGAACACTGATCGAGCCAACACTGAACACAGCAAGTCTCATTGAAATTCTGATTGCTGCTGGTGCCCACGACGGTTAGTGCCGCAACAGTAAAAGCCAGATTGATAAAACTTCACCCGATGCCGAGCATACCCTGGAATTTCTAGTCAGACCATTGTCATCTTAATATAATATCATCCTAATATTATACAGCACAGTTACTAATGTCGGTTTTGTTACCATCATATTTCGCCCTAACTTAAGCAGCCCAACAATGTTCATTTCATTTTGTCCATGATGCAGCCCATAAAACAAAGTACAGCTAATAAGTAGGGTTGTCGAGCTTGATTAATGTGGTAATTGTATCAAAGATGCGCTTTCGCAATTAATACGATTCAAATACAACATACCAACGCACGGCCCTTGAAGCCATCACACCTAATATGGTTGAAAAGTCTTCTACCCAAAGACGAAACGCGTCCCATTGTGGTAGGTGTGTGTTGCTATCTTTGCCTTTCCTTTTCCATTAGCATCTCCGATCATTGAGCTCGTCTTGAAAGTGGAACAAACAAAAGATGTAAAAATTAATGATCTCGCCCTAACAGGCAATAATCTTGAAAAAAAAAAATCTGTAGAAATTTCAAGAGGCTACCCCTACGCGTTCGACCGCTATCGTGATTTCGACAGACGGACAGACATGGCTAGATCGACTCACGATATCGAGACTATCAAGAATATATATACTTTATGGGGTCCTAGATCAATATTTTGAGGTATTACAAACGGAATGACTAGATTAGTATACCCCCATCCTATTGTGGCGACATGAAACTCGGAGACCCGTTCTCGCGGTAGCATAACAAGTAATGATATCAAACCTCAAAGTCGCCATCTTTTCCCGCTGGGGAAAGAGTAACACACAAAGTCCCTAATCATTGATGTAAACTATTGGGTTGCCCAAAAAGTAATTGCGAATTTTTCATATAGTCGGCGTTGACAAATTTTTTCACAGCTTGTGACTCTGTAATTGCATTCTTTCTTCTGTCAGTTATCAGATGTTACTTTTAGCTTGCTTTAGAAAAAAAGTGTAAAAAAGTATATACTATTAAAGTTCATTCTAAGTTTTATTAAAAATGCATTTACTTTCTTTTAGAAAATCCGCAATTACTTTTTGGGCAACCCAATACATATAGATTGTACATATCAATATGTCTATGTAGGTATTTCATATACTCGGATATGTCCTTTTAATCAAGCAATCACTACTCTTCTTGCAGCCATATTTGCAATCAACAACATTCTGAAAGCTTATATCTGTTTTTATACCCACCACCATAGGATGGAGGTATACTAATCTTGTCATTTCGTTTGTAACACCACGAAATATTGACCAAGGACCCCATTCTTATACAATATATAAAAATCAATTTGTGTTTGTTTGTAGGTTTGTTTGATTGTTTGTTTGTGTGTCCCTTATAGACTCAGAAACGGCTGAACCAATTTTCTTGAAATTTTCACAGATCGTGCATAATGATCCCATGGTGAAAAAAGGGTACTACATTTTTTGATATCTGAAGGGGGGCGGACCCTCCCCCTTACCGTAATTTTCAGAAACGCCAGATCTCAGAGATGGGTGGTGCGATTCAAGCGAAATTTTGTGTGCTCTCATATAGTACTCTAAAAATAAAAATTTGGTATCCAAATTTCGGATGGAATACCTAGAGGGGCCGCCCCACCCTAAAACCTACCAAACATATATACAGTCCAATATGGGACTCAAATGAAAGGTATTTTGGATAAGAAAACGTTTCTGATATCCAATTGTCGGACCAAGTGTTAGGGGGATCACCCCAACCCCCAAAACACCCCTAAATCGGACATATTTACCGACCATGGCAATATGGGACTCAAATGAAGGTATTTGCGAGTAGAATACGAATCCAATATCCAAATGTGGGACCACGTTTCTGGGGGTCCACTCCTTCCCCAAAACACCCCCCAAACAGGACTTATTTACTGACCATGGGAATATGGGGTTTAAATAAAAGGCATTTGAGTGTAAAATTCGAATCTGATATCCAAATATGGGACCAAGTGTTTGGGGGGCCGCCTCTCACCAAAAACATCCCCCAAAGGGGATAAATTTACGACCATAGCAATATGGGGCTCAAATGAAAGGTTTTTGGGAGTAAAGCACGAAGTTGATATCAATATTCGGGAAAAGTGTCTATGGGGCCACCCCACTCCCACAACACCACCCAAATAGGAAGAATTTGCTGACTTTAGCAATATGAGGCTCAAATAAGAGGGTTTTTAGAGTATTACACTAATCCGATATATATTTTCAAGGCCAACTCACTGAGTGGCCGCCCATCCCTCAAAACACTCCCCAAGCCGGTCATGTTTGCCGAAATATGGCGCTTAAAATAATGGTATTTGGAAGTAGTCCAGGTATCTGATATCAACATAAGGGACCAACTCTCTAGGGAACGTCCCACAACCATAACAACCCCCAAATAGGACATATTTGCTCACCAAGTCAATTTGTGTCTTAAAGAGAGTGGAACTAAATATTTTTATTTTTTAGAGCCAATTTAGTGTATTGGCCGACTTTTGCAATAAGGAGTCTAAATGAGATTAGAAAACGAATTTGGTATCCAATTTTGAGGCCAATGGCAATATGGGGTTCAAATAAATTATATATAGATATATGACAATAGTGCACGTTGCCGATATATTTTCCGCGCTTAGTGTTTGGGGGACATCGGGCGTATTTACCGACCATGTCAATCTGAAGCTTAAATGAAAGGTATTGGGCGGTAGAGCAAGAATTGATACGTACTTTCGGGACCAATTCTTTAGGGGTCTACCCCTTTCCCAAAATACCCCACAAACAGATATTTTTTACTGACCATCGCAATATGGGGCCCAAATAAATGTATTTGGGAGTAGTATACGAATTTGATATCCAAATTTAGTACCAATGTACCCTCCCTAGGGTAAACATTTTTCGACCATGCCAATATCTGGCTCAATTTGATAACCAATTTTGGGACCACTTGTTTGGGGGACGTCTCATCCTGTAAACTCCTTTCAAAACCAATGGAAATATGGGGTTTAAATAAATGGTATTTGAGAGAAGAGCACGATGCTGATATTTTTTCAGGGCCAAGTATCTTGGGGGATCACCTCACCCCCGAAAACACACCTAAATCAGACATCATGAGAATATCGGTTCGAAATACAGTGTTTTAAGAATGGAGTATACCTTGCATCCAAACTTAAATGCGTAGACCAATAAAGATCATATGGGATTCAGATAAAGGCACTTCTATTGTTAAACTGATTGTCAAGCGATATACAATTTTCGTTGCATGGTATTTCACTTAAAGATTTTTAATTGTCGAAAATAAATATTCCAAAGAAAATTCTATTCCATATAAAGTAAAAGTAGGTGCAGCGGAGCAGGCCCGGCCCAGCTAGTAAAATATATATATTATTGATCGTCTCGACATTCTGAGTTGAACTAGCCATGTCCGTCCGTCCGTCGAAACCACGATAGCGGTCGAACGGGTAGAGCTGGGAGTTGGCCACTTAAAATTTTGTACAGATTCTTTATATTGATGTAGGTCGTTGGGTATTGAAAATGGGCCATATCGGTTCAGATTTGGATTCTATTATGAATTCCAACAACTGTGTCAAGTACGGTCTAAATCGGTCCATAACCTGATATAGCCCCATATAAACCGATCTCCCGATTCGACTTCCTGAGCCACTGGGAGCTGCAATTTTTGTCCAATTTGGCTGAAATTTTGCACAAACTGTTCTATTTTGACTTCCAACAACTGTGTCGAGTACAGTTTCCACCTGTGTAAAACCTGATATAGATCCCATGTAAACCGATCTCCCGATTTGACTTCTTGTGCCCCTGGAAGCCGCAATTTGCATCCAATTTGGCTGACATTTTTTAACATGGTGTTCAGCTATTACTCCCAACAACTATGCCATGTACGGTCAAGAACATGATATAGCTCCCATATAAACCGATCTCCCGATTTAACTTCTTGAGCCCTTTCAAGCCTCGATTTTTATACACAACACTGTAGGATAGGAGGTAAAGGGTGATTTTTTTGAGGTTAGGATTTTCATGCATTAGTATTTGACAGATCACGTGGGATTTCAGACATGGTGTCAAAGAGAAAGATGCTCAGTATGCTTTGACATTTCATCATGAATAGACTTACTAACGAGCAACGCTTGCAAATTATTGAATATTATTACCAAAATCAGTGTTCGGTTCGAAATGTGTTCATTCACCGTAACGTTGCGTCCAACAGCATCTTTGAAAAAATACGGTCCAATGATTCCACCAGCGTACAAACCACACCAAACAGTGCATTTTTCGGGATGCATGGGCAGTTCTTGAACGGCTTCTGGTTGCTCTTCACTCCAAATGCGGCAATTTTGCTTATTTACGTAGCCATTCAACCAGAAATGAGCCTCATCGCTGAACAAAATTTGTCAAAATTTGAACACATTTCGAACCGAACACTGATTTTGGTAATAAAATTCAATGATTTGCAAGCGTTGCTCGTTAGTAAGTCTATTCATGATGAAATGTCAAAGCATACTGAGCATCTTTCTCTTTGACACCATGTCTGAAATCCCACGTGATCTGTCAAATACTAATGCATGAAAATCCTAACCTCAAAAAAATCACCCTTTATATTCATTTAGGCATTCGCTTTGCAACACATCGAAATATCAATTTCCGACCCTACAAAGTATATATATTTCGGATCGTCGTAAAATTCTAAGACTATTTAAAGATGTCCGTGTGTCTGTCCGTCTGTTGTAATTACTCTACAACCTTCAAAAATTGAGATATTGAGCTGAATTTTGGCACAGATACGTCTTTTTGGTGCACGCTGGTTAAATTCTTGAACGGGCCAAATCGGACCATATTTGGATAAAGCTGAAATTTGAAACAGTGAGTAATTTAAGGCTTACCGACAACTGACTTAAATATGGATTAGATCGGACTATATTTAGATATAGCTACCATATAGGCCGATCTTCCGATAAAGGGTCTGAGGCCCATAAAAGCTTTATCCATCACCTGATTTCGCTGAAATTTGCAACAGTGGGTTTTTTAAGCCTCCCGTCATCTGACCTAAATATGGATTTGATCGGTTCATATTAAGATATAGCAACCATATAGGCCGATCTCTCGATAAAGGGTCTGAGGCCCATAAAAGCTTTATTTATTACCCGATTTCGCTGAAATTTAAAATAATGTATTATTTTAAGCCTCCCGACATTTAACCAAAATATGGTTTGGATCGGAATATATTTAGATATAGCTGCCATATAGAGCGATCTCCCGATAGAGGGTCAGAAGGCCATAAAGGCTTTATTTTTTATCCGATTTCGATGAAATTTGAAACAGTGAGTTTTTCTGAGCCTCACGATATCCGACCTTAATATGGTTCAGATCGGTTTATAATTGGATATATCTGCCAAAAAGACCAATATTTTGTTCTACAAAATTGAATTGTGACATATATATTAGACCACTCAATGTCACCGGATTGTGAAAAAAGGGGTTTTACATATATGCCCGACGTGGTGAGTATCCAAAGTTCGGCCCGGCCGAACTTAATGCCTTTTTACTTGTTTATTGCATAACCTGATATAGCTGTCATATAAACCAATCTGAGATATTGACTTCTTAAGCATCTAGAGGGCGCAATTCTTATCCGATTTTGCGGAAGCCTTATACAGCTCTCATATAAACCGATCTCCCGCTTATGATTCGTGAGCCCCTCCATGGCAGAATTCTTATCCGAATGGACTGAAATATTACCCAATGATTTTTACTATGGTCATCAACATTCAATTCACGTATGGTTCGAATTGAACTATAATTTGATATATCTCCGATAGCATAATCATTCTTATTCATTATTCTTTGTTTGCCTAAAAAGAGATAACGCGCAAAGAACTCGACATATGCGATTCATGGTGGAGGGCATATAAGATTCGGCCCGGCCCGATCTAGCCATGTCCGTCCATCTGTCCGTCCGTCCGTCTGTCTGTCGAAAGCACGCTAACTTCCGAAGGAGTAAAGCTAGCCGCTTGAAATTTTGCACAAATACTTCTTATTAGTGTAAGTCGGTTGGTATTGCAAATGGGCCATATCGGTCCATGTTTTGATATAGCTGCCATATAAACCGATCTTGGGTCTTGACTTCTTGAGCCTCTAGAGTGCGCAATTCTTATCCGATTAGGATGAAATTTTGCACGACGTGTTTTGTTATGATATCCAACAACTGTGCCAAGTATGGTTAAAATCGGTTCATAACCTGGTATAGCTGCCATATAAACCGATCTTGGGGCTTGACTTCTTGAGCTTCTAGAGTGCGCAATTCTTATCCGATTGGAATGAAATTTTGCACGACGTGTTTTGTTATGATATCCAACAACTGTGCCAAGTATGGTTCAAATCGATCTATAACCTAATATAGCTGCCATATAAACCGATCATGGGTCTTGACTTCTTGAGCCTCTAGAGTGCGCAATTCTTATCCGATTGGAATGAAATTTAGCACAACGTGTTTTGTTATAATATCCAACAACTGTGCCAAGTATAGTTCAAATCGGTTCATAACCTTATATAGCTGTCATATAAACCGATCTTGGGTCTTGACTTCTTGAGCCTCTAGAGGTAGCAATTATTATCCGATTTGCCTGAAATTTTGTACGACGTATTCTCTCATGACCATTAACATACGTGTTTATTATGGTCTGAATCGGTCTATAGCCCGATACAGCTCCCATATAAATCGATCTCTCTATTTTACTTCTTGAGCCCACAAAGAGCGCAATTCTTATTCGAATTGGCTGACATTTTACACAGGTCTCCAACATAAATAGAATTTAATTGTGGTCCAAACCGGACCATATCTTAATATCGCTCTAATAGCAGAGCAAATCTTTTCTTATATCCTTTTTTTGCCTAAGAAGAGATGCCGGGAAAAGATCTCGACAAATGCTATCCATGGTGGAGGGTATATAAGATTCGGCCCGGCCGAACTTAGCACGCTTTTACTTGTTTTTATTTACCATAGAAACCAAGGTGTGAATTTGAATCCTCAATGATGACTGCTGCATCTGAGTCTTCATCAATGACTAGTCACATGGAATTGAAGCATGGAACTGAGAATTGAGAAATAACAAAATTAATTCCTCCCACATATGATTAAGTGGGAGAAATGTAATGTATTTATTTGATGTTGTGGATTTATGAGAAATTCACAGAAAATATCTCAAGTAGGTTTGCCTGAAAAAAGTCAAAGGTAACTACAATAGTAGGGAAAGCCAAAAGTAGGGCAGTGCCGACTGTATAACACCATAAACCTACCCTTTATGTGTAATGTGGGAGTGAGGGTATATAAGATTCGGCCGGACCATCCACCATGGATCGCATTTGTCGAGTTCTTTGCACGGTATCTCTTTTTAGGCAAACAAAGAATAATGGATAAAATTTGTTATGCTATTGGAGCTATATCAAGTCAAAGTCCCATTCGAACCATAAATGAGTTGAATGGTCTTCATTGTGGAAGCATTGTGTAATACTTCATTCCGTTCCGATAAGAATTGTGCTTCAAGGGGCTGGGGGGGGGAGCTGTATCAAGTTATAGATCGATTCAGACCATATTGGACACGTATGTTAAAGGTCATGGGAGAAGCCGTTGTAAAAAATTTTAGCCAAATCGGATGAGAATTGCGCCCTCCAGTGGTTCAAGATCCAATATCGGTTTATATGGCAGCTATATCTGCTTATATACTCCATTTTGAACCATACTTAGCACAGTTGTTGGTTATAACAAAACACTTCGTGGAAAATTTCAGCCAAATCGGATGGAAATCGCTCCCTCTAGTTGCTCAAAAAATCAAGACCCAGATCGGATTATAAGGCAACTAAATCAGGTTATGAACCGTTTTCAACCATATTAAGCACAGTTGTTGGAAATTATAAGAAAACACCTCGCGAAAAATTTCAGCCAAATCAGATAAGACTTGCGCCCCTGCTCAAGAAGTCAAAATCCATGATCGGTTTATATGGCAGCTATATCAAAACATGGACCGATATGGCCCATTTTCAATCCCAACCGATCTATACTAATAAGAAGAGTTTGTTCAAAATTTCAAGCGGATAGCTTTACTCCTTGAAAAGTTACTACCATCCTTCGGTGGTGCGTTTGCAAGACATCGAAATATCCATTTCCGACCCTTTAAAGTATATATTTTTTTGATCGTCGTAAAAATCTGAGACGAGCCAGCCATGTCCTTCCGTCTGTCTGTTGAAATCACACTACAGTCTTAAAAAACATAATATTGGGCTGAAACTTGGCACATATTCTTTTTTTTTTGTCCATGGGCAGTTCGAAGATTTGCTATATTGGACTGTATCTGATACAGCCCCCATGTATACCGATATAAGGTCTTAGCACATTTTAGCTACATTTATTATCCGATTTCGCTGAAATTTGGCACAATGTAATGAGTTGGTCTCCTCAACATTCCTACCGAGTGTGGGTACGATCGGGCTATATTTGGATATAGCTGCTATATAGATCGGTCTCTCAATTTAAAGTTTTGGGCTTATAAACGGTGTATTTATTATCCGATTTCTCTAAAATTTGGCGTAATGTGTTGCACTAGGCTCATTAATATTCGTACTGAAAATGTCAAGTTCGGGCTATATTTGGATACAGCTGTCATATATGCCGATCTCCTGATTTTAGTCCTAGTGCCCATAAAAGCATTGAGGAGGCCACCGTAGCGCAGAGGTAAGCATGTCCGCCTATGACGCTGAACGCCTGGGTTCGAATCGTGGCGAGACCATCAGAAAAAATTTTCAGTGATGGTTTTCCCCTCCTAATGCTGGCAACATTTGTGAGGTACTATGCCATGTAAAACTTCTCTCCAAAGAGGTGTCACACTGCGGCACGCCGTTCGGACTCGGCTATAAAAGGGAGGCCCCTTATCATTGAGCTTAAACTTGAATCGGACTGCACTCATTGATATGTGAGAAGTAAAAACGTGTTAAGTTCATCCTATTTTATTATAACTCCACTACCATATCCATAGATATGTCTAAATACTGCTGGTCTGCATCATATTATATTCATCTCTTATACAAGTAACAGTTTCAGCAAAATTAAGCAATTAATCCCTCATTTTCTGCATCGGTCTATATGACAGCTATTGTATATCTACACAGGCTGGTCTGGATCATTTTTGGATCGGATGTTGTGAGGCCTTAAATAAACGGCTATTTCAACAAAATCGTGTAATAAATAAAGCTTTTATAAGCTTCAGACTCATAACCGGCAGATCGGTCCATATGACTGCTACATCTAAATATAGTCCGCTGTGAACCATATTTGATGTATTTGTACCAAATTTCTGCTTAATATCTCAATTATTTTAAGGTTGGCAAGGGATTACAACAGACGGACGGACAGACACATATTGTCAAATCGCCTTAGAGTTTTACGACGATCCGAAATATATATACTTTGTGGGGTAATGAATATTACGATGTGTTGCAAACGGAATGAAGAAATGCATATACCCCCTATCCTATGGTGGTGGGTATAAACATCTGCGAGTATTAGCTCGTCTCGAAAGAGAAACAAATGGAGGTGAAACAAGTAAGAAGGCTTTAAGTTCGGCCGGGCCGAACTTTGGACACCCACCACCTCTGATATATTTGTAAATCCCTTTTTGTCAAAATCCGGTGAAAAATGCATACCGTATGCCCCATAGCAGCTATATGGAAATATGTTCCGATTTGGATCAAATACTTAGAAGTACAAGTCATTGTTCAATTGTGTATAACAAAATATTGGTCCTTAAGTAGCTATATCTAAGAACAAACCGATATGAACCATATACGGCACGGTTGTCGAAAAAGCCTAACACAAGTCACAGTGTCAAATTTCAGTGAAATCGGATGCGCCTTTTATGGGGCCAAGACTTTAAATCGAGATATCGGTGATATGACAGCTATATCCAAATCTGGGCCGATCTGAAAATTATTGTTGAAGCGCCTAACACAACTCACTGTCCCACAATTAAGCAGAATCGGATAATAAGCGTGGCTTTTATGGGCCCTAAGACCCTAAATTGGCGAATCGGTCTATGTGGGGGCTATATCAAGATACAGACTGCTTATGGACAAAAAAAGAATCTGTGCAAAAATTCTCTCTATTTTTGAAGACTATAGCGTGATTTAAACAGACAGACGGACGGACAGTAGCTCCAATAGAGAAGAAAATTCTTATTAATTATTTTTTGTTGTAGCCTATAAGGAGATACCGGGCAATGAACATGACAAACGCGATCCATGGAGGAGGGTATATAAGATTCGGCCTGGCCGAACTTAGCTTGATTTACTTGTTTTTTCTGTGTTATTATCAAGCATTTTAATGTGTCCAATCGTAATCATTACCTATTTTGGTCAGTTTTTGCTGTTATCGAATTTTATGGTGTGCATAATATAAAAAATTTTATGGATTTTACAAAGTGCATGTCAAACTGACTTGTCATGTGATGGTGAAATAAAAAAGCATTAAATGTCCTCATAAAGTCATCAAAACAGCATGATAAGGAAAAGCATTCCCAAACGAAATAAAGAAACTCAGCAACACTCACTTGAGTGACAGAGAAGTAATTTCTTCAAGCTATGGCAAAAAAAGAGGCCATAAAATAACACTTAGTGCTTACTTTGGTATATTTCCTTAAGGGCCATCTCAAATTGAGCCAGTCTTGCATGGCAATATGTATGGCACGACTATTATGGGCTGCTGATTATGTGTGTGTTGCCTCACGTACGCCCATACAACAGCTCATACACACTGTTCACAATCACAAATCTGCATGTGACAGATTTTGGATGCTTTGTCACCTGAACTTCAGTATTGGCCAAGGTGTTTTATTGGGTTTTGTGGGTCACACTTACGTGATGGGATTTGATAATTGCTTATTTATGATTTCGGTTTGTGTTGGTCATTCTATTCTGCCTTTTCGCACTTCAATGATGCAAGACTTCTTTGTTGACTTGAAAATATGCTGAGATTTCTTTTGCTGAGTCCTCTATTTGCAATTAGAATAAATTATGTATATTATTTTTGCTGTTATGAGCAGCAAATGAATTGATACTGCCATGGAAACCTGGCAAATTACAGCTGTGGCTCTAACTTAAATTATTGTAAATTAAACCGATTAAGCCACCTGAGGGAAACCTTACTTATATCTAATCATTTACATATACATATGCATATACCTTTGTGAATATTACTATCAATAATGTCTATTCTAATTTGCAAGAGCACGAACTAAAAGGCAATTACACAAGACTACAAAACAAACCTACCCATAGCAGATGGAGGATATGATCAAGTAAAAACGTGTTACGGACGGCCGTGCCAAACTTTGGACACCACCGAGCATATAATAATCGTCCTATTTCATAATAACTCCACTACTTTATCCATAGTTATATCTAAATAGGGGCTGGTCTCGATCATATTTCATTCAGGTCACGAGACTCCATATACAAGTAGCAATTTCAGCGAAATCAGGCAATAAATCCCCATTTTATTCGATTCCAGAGGTTCAAAACAACTCACCGTTTCAAATTTCAACGAAATCGGAAAATAAGTACAACTTTTATGGGCTTCAGACCTTTAACCGGCAGATCGGTCTATATGGCAGCTATATCTAAATATAGTCCGATCTGAATCATATTTGGGTCAGAAGTTAAGAGGTTTAAAATAACTCACTGTTATAAATTTCGGGGAAATCGGGTAAAAAATTCAGCTGTTATGGGCCTTAGACCCTTAACCAACAGATCGGCCTATTTGACAGCTATATCTAAATATAGTCCGATCTGAACCATATTTGGGTCAGATGTCAGGAGGCTTAAAAATATTATACCCTCCACCATAAGATGGGGGGTATACTAATTTTTATACCCTCCACCATGGAGCGCATTTGTCGAGTTCTTTTCCCGGCATCTCTTCTTAGGCAAAAAATGATATAAGAAATGATTTACTATGCTATTAGAGCACAATTAAATTATATGTTGGAGACCTGTGTAAAACGTCAGCCAATTCGAATAAGAATTGAGCCCTTTGGGGGCTCAAAAAGTAAAATAGAGAGATCGATATATATGGGAGCTGTATCGGGCTATAGACCGTTTCAGACCATAATAAACACGTATGTTGATGGTCATGAGAAAATCCGTCGTGCAAAATTTCAGGCAAATCGATAAAAATTGCGCTCTCTAGAGGCTCAAGAAGTCAAGACCAAAGATCGGTTTATATGGCAGCTACATCAGGTTATGGACCGATTTGAACCATACTTGGCACATTTGTTGGATATCATAACAAAACACGTGGTGCAAAATTTGAATTGCGCACTCTAGGGGCTCAAGAAATCAAGACCCAAGATCGGTTTATATGACAGCTTTATCAGGGAATGAACCGACTTGAACCATACTTAGCACAGTTGTTAGAAGTGACACTAAAACATTATATGCAAAATTTCAGTCAAATCGGATGAGAATTGCGCCCTCTAGAGGCTCAAAAAGTCAAGACCCAAGATCGGTTTATATGGCAGCTATATCAGGTTATGGACCGATGTGAACCACACTTGGCACAGTTGTTGGATATCATAACAAAACACGTCGTGCAAAATTTCATTCCAATCGGATAAGAATTGCGCACTCTAGAGGCTCAAGAAGTCAAGACCCAAGATCGGTTTATAGGGCAGCTATATCAGGTTATGGACCGATTTGAACCACACTTGGCACAGTTGTTGGATATCATAACAAAACACGTCGTGCAAATTTCATTCCAATCGGATAAGAATTGCGCACTCTAGAGGCTGAAGAAGTCAAGACCCAAGATCGGTTTATATGGCAGCTATATCAAAACATGGACCGATATGGCCCATTTACAATACCAACCGACCTACACTAATAGGAAGTATTTGTGTAAAATTTCAAGCGGCCAGCTTTACTCCTTCGGAAGTTAGCTTGCTTTCGACAGACAGACGGACGGACAGATGGGCGGACATGGCTAGATCGACATAAAATGTCACGACGATCAAGAATATATATACTTTGTGGGGTCTCAGACGAATATTTCGAGTAGTTACAAACAGAATGACGAAATTAGTATACCCCCCATCCTATGGTGGAGGGTATAAAAATTAAATTGTTGCGTTTTGTTTTTTTGTTTGTTTATTTGTTCGATAGTTTGTTTGTCTGTTCCGTATAGACTCAAAAATGGCTGAACCAATTTTCATGAAATTTTCACAGATGGTAGAGTTTGAGCCCCCGGTGAAAATAGGGTACTACATTTTTTGATATCCGAAGGGGGGGTGGACCCTCCCTCATACACCCATTTTAAAATTTTGCATGCCACCTTATGGTACCCCAAAAACATGAAATTTTTACCGTTTTGTTCAATATGGGTATAAAATGAGAGGTATTTAAGAGAAGAGTACGAATTTAGCTTAAAAATGCCACCTTAAGTGTCGGAGGGTCCCCAACGCCAAAAACATCATCCAACAGGACACTTTTACCACTTTGAGCAATATGGCTATCAAATGAAAGGTATTTAATTGTAGAGTACAAATTGGTCATACAAATTTATTCCTTGCTGCCTAAGGGCCTCCCCACCCTCCAAAACTCCCAGCAGGACATGTACACCGATTGGGACAATATGGGTATTAAATGAAAGGTGTTTGGAGGTTGAGTACACATCTGTTATAAGAATTTGGTCTAAGATGTCTATGTGCCCTCGCCAACCCCAAAGATACCCAAAACGGGTGTAAATGTCCAAAGTCATAATAAAATGGGTATAAAATGAAAGGTCATTGTGAGTTGACTACAAACTGATATATACATTTAGAACAGAGTCTGGGACCTTCCCACCCAACTAATACGCGTCAATAAGACGTATAGTGCGATAGGGATAATATGGGAATTAAACGAAAGGTCTATGTCATAAGATTTCGAATTCCCCTTACCCCAATTGTCAGAAACGCCAGATCTCGGAGATGGGTGGTGCGATTTAGGCGAAATTGTGTGTGCTCTCTTTTAGTAACCTAAAAACAAAAATTTGTTATCCAAATTTTAGATGGGGTACCTAGGGGGCCGCCCTACCCCCAAAACCCAACAAATATATTTATATATCACGACAATCTGGGACTCAAATGGAAGGTATTTGCGAGTAGAATACGAATCTGAGACGCAAATGTGGCATCAGGTCACCACCCCTAAATCGAACATATTTACCGACCATGACACAATGGGACTTTCTTTTTAGTGTTTTTTTTTGCGAGTAGAATCCAAATCTGGGGGTTCATCCCTTCCCCAAAACGCCCCCAAACTTATTTACTGACCGTGGTAATATGGGGCTTAAATATAAGGTATATGAGTGTAGAATACGACCATGATATCCAAATTTGGAACCAAGTATTTGAGAAGCCGCCGCTCCCTAAAAACATCCCCCAAAGAGGACAAATTTACGGCCATAGCAATATGGGGCTCAAATGAAAGGTTTTTGAGGATAAAGCACGAATCTGATATCAATATTCGGGAAAAAGTGTCTATGGAGCCACCCCACCCCCATAACACCCAAATACGAAGTAATTGACGACCATTGCAATATGAGGCTCAACTGAGAGGTATTTTAAAGTAGAACATCCCCCAAAATATACCCTCAACTGGTCAAGTTTGCAGACTATGGAAATATGGGGCTCAAATAAAAGGTATTTTGGAGTAGACCACGAATCTGATATCAACATTCGGGATCAACTGTCTCGGGGACGTCCCACTACCACAACAACACCCAAATAGGACGTATTTGATCACCATGATAATTTGGGTCTTAAAGAGAGTAGAGCTCAAATTGATAGTTTTTAGGGCCCATTGCCCATACCGGACACATTGTTGACGTTTGCTATAAGGGGTTAAAACGAAAGGTGTTTAAGACTAGAAAACGATTTTGAGGCCAGTGGCAATATGGGGTTCAAATAAATGATGTTTGAGAGTAGAGCACAATGCTAATATTTTCCAGGGCTAAGTGTTTAGGGGACCACCCACTCCCCAAAACACCCCTTATTGGGCATATTTACAGACCATGCCAATGTGAGGCCCCAATGAAAGGTATTGGGGAGTAGAGCACGCAATTGTTACCCACTTTCTGGACCAATTTTCTGGGGGTTACCCCCTTCCCCAAAACTCCTCCCAAAGAATACAAATTTACCGCGGCAATATGTGGCTCAAATGAAAGGTGTTTGAGATTACAAAACGAATTTGATGAACCAAATGTTTGGGGAACGCCTAATCCCATAAACTCCCCTTAACCAATGGTAATATGGGGTTGGAATAAATATTATATGAGAGAACAGCTCGATGCAGATATTTTTAGATAGGGCCTATTGTTTGGGGGACAACTCTACCTCAGAAAACACCCTCAAATCGAACATCATGATAATATTGGACTCAAATGTGGAGTATATCTTCATTAAAAATGGAGTACATCAAACATATGGAGGCCATCGTAGAGGTATGCCATGTAAAACTTCTCTCAAACGGGCGTCGCACTGCGGCACGCCGTTCGGACTCGGCTATAAAAAGGAGGTCCCTTATCATTGGGCTGGAACTTGAATCGGACTGCACTCATATAAGGACATTTATATTATTGTACTGTTAGCCAAGCGATATACATTTACTATTTTCGTAGCATTTTATTCGCTAAGAGCTCTTTGATTGTGGAAACATAAATATTCAAATGATAATTTTGTTCTATTGGGTTGCCCAAAAAGTAATTGCGGATTTTTCATATAGTCGGCGTTGACAAATTTTTTCACAGCTTGTGACTCTGTAATTCCATTCTTTCTTCTGTCAGTTATCAGCTGTTACTTTTAGCTTGATTTGGAAAAAAGTTTAAAAAAGTATATTTGATTAAAGTTCATTCTAAATTTTATTAAAAATGCATTTACTTTCTTTTAAAAAATCCGCAATTACTTTTTGGGCAACCTAATATATAGTATATATATATATATATATATATGCAAACCTTCCTATTTTTGACATTGTAGTTACATGTTATCGTTTCTAGTCCTTACACTTGAATTATTTCAATAAGCAATTTTATTCCTAATTATAATTGGTCACAGATTTCTGTGTGTTATTAATGACCTGGGTGTTTGTTGTTGGCAACAACCAACCGTTCGTTTTTCCTTTGTAACCATGGCATCACCTTCGCAACACTGTTCAGTGTCCTTAAAAGGCAACTTCTCGTAGTGAGACAGAGACTAAGACCGCTGCTTTTCTTGTTGAATGAGGTGATATTTTCAAATAAATGATTCTTTATTGTATTGTTGGCAAAATATGTATGTGTGTGTGCGATTACATGGGAATTGTCTCTTTGATTTGATACAATTCTTTTATTACACCCACCACCGTAGGAGGATAGGGGGTATATTCATTTTGTCATTCCGGATTGGATGTCTCTCCATCCGTGTGCCCGTCAGTCGTAATCACGCTACAGTCTTTAAAAAATTGAGATATTCGGTTGAGAGTTTGCACAGACTCGTATCACTTCTGTACGCAGGTTAAGTACTTGATTGGGCCACATCGGACTATGTTTAGATATAGCTGCCATATACTCCGATCTGGCGATTTAGGGTCTTAAGGCTATACCAGGCGCATTTATTACCCGATTTCGCTGAAATTCAGAACAGTGATCTTTATAAGGTCCGTCGATATCCAAACCAAAAATGGCACATATGGGAACACATTTGGATATATTGTAGCTGCCTTATAGACCAATTTGCCAAGGCCTATAACAGGCGCATTTTTTACCCGACATCGCTGAAACTTGAAACAGTGAGTTATATCAAGACCCTCAACATCGGCCTCGAATACGGTCCAGATTGGGCTATATTTAGATATAACTGCCATAGAGACCGATCTTCTGCTTTAGGATCTAAAAGCCATAATTCCCCAATTTTGCTCAAATAAATATTGGGTTGCCCAAAAAGTAGTTGCGGATTTTTTAAAAGAAAGTAAATGCATTTTTAATAAAACTTAGAATGAACTTTAATCAAATATACTTTTTTTACACTTTTTTTCTAAAGCAAGCTAAAAGTAACAGCTGATAACTGACAGAAGAAAGAATGCAATTACAGAGTCACAAGCTATGAAAAAATTTGTCAACGCCGACTATATGAAAAATCCGCAATTACTTTTTGGGCAACCCAATATATGACAGCTATATATAGATCGATCATCTGAATCAGGGCTTAATCAGATGAACAACGCATGAATTACCCGATTTCGCCGAAATTTGGAACTGTTACTTGTTTAGAGCTTCTCGGCACCTGAACCAAATATGATTAAGATCGGACAATATTTGGATATAGTAGTGTTATAATAAATTTTGATAGTTAATATATCCATGGTGGTGGGTATCAAAAGTTTGGCACGGTCGAACTTAACGCCTTTTTACTTGTTTTATTTCACACTGATTGTTGTGACATTTACTTATTGATTTCCAAAGAGGGAAAAGAGCGGATCAAGAAGTGGAGGGTAAAAGCAGAATAGATATAAAAGTTATTATTCCCACTATATTTCAGGCGTATAAGCAGACAAAAGCGTAGGCAACCATTTGTTTGAAATTGATTTATCCCAGACAAGACTAATTGGACTAGATACACGCACAATTGTGTGTAAGTGTAGAGACCTTGGTAAAGGAAAACATTTGGGGGAAATAACATATGGAAACAAGTAAAAGCGTGCTAGGTTCGGCCGGGCCGAATCTTATATACCCTCCACCTTGGAGCACATTTGTCGAGTTTTTTTCCCGGCATCTCTTCTTAGGCAACAAATGATATAAGAAAAGATTTGCTCTGCTATTAGAGCGATATCAAGATATGATCCGGCTTAGACCACAATTAAATTATATGTTGGAGACCTGTGTAAAATATCAGCCAATTCGAATTGCGCCCTTTGGGGGCTCAAAAAGTAAAAAAGAGAGACCGATTTATATGGGAGCTGTATCGGGACCGATAGACCATAATAAACACGTATGTTGATGGTCATGAGAGGATCCGTCGTACAAAATTTCAGGCATATCGGATAAGAATTGGGCTCTCTAGAGGCCCAAGAAGTCAAGACCCAAGATCGGTTTATATGGCAGCTACATCAGGTTATGGACCGATTTGAACCATACTTAGCACAGTTGTTAGAAGTGATACTAGAACACTATGTGCAAAATTTCAGTCAAGTCAGATGAGAATTGCACCCTCTAGAGGCTCAAGAAGTAAAGACCCAAGATCGGTTTATATGGCAGCTATATTAGGTTATGGACCGATTTGAACCACACTTGGCACAGTTATTGGATATCATAACAAAACACGTCGTGCAAAATTTCATTTCAATCGGATAAGTATTGCGCACTCTAGAGGCTCAAGAAGTCAAGACCCAAGATCGGTTTATATGGCAGCTATATTAGGTTCTGGACCGATTTGAACCACACTTGGCACAGTTATTGGATATCATAACAAAACACGCCGTGCAAAATTTCATCCCAATCGGATAAGAATTGCGCACTCTAGAGGCTCAAGATGTCAAGACCCAAAATAGGTTTATATGGCAGCTATATCAAAATGTGGATCGATTTGGCAAATTTACAATCCCAACCGACCTACACTAATAAAAAGTATTTGTGCAAAATTTCAAGCGCCCAGCTTTACTCCTTCGAAAATTACCGTGCTTTCGACAGACAGACGGACGGACATGACTATATCGTCTTAAAATGTCATGACGATCAAGAATATGTATACTCTATGGCGTCTTAGACACATATTTCGAGGTGTTACAAACAGAATAACGAAATAAGTATACCCCCATCCTATGGTGGAGAGTATAAAAGTAAAAGCGTGCTAAGTACGACCGGGCCGAATCTTGGGAACCCACCACCATGGATTCTGCTTTTATAGAAAATAAATTAAGTAGAAGGGCATACTTTTATTCTACATATCAAACTTATGTCAAACCAGCAAAAATAAAGCTTCTAGGAACCGAAAAAGGATGATCGAGAATTCCAGTTTACATGGGAGCTATATCAGGTAATTGACTGATTTTGGCCGTACTTAGCACAATAGTTGGAAGTCATAACAAAACACTACATACAAAATTTCCTCCAAATTGAACAAAAATTGCGGCTTCCAGGGGCTTAAGAAAACAAATCGGGCGAGCGGTTCATATGGGAGCAATATTAGGTGATAGACCGATCTGGACCATACTTAGCACAGTTTTTGAAATTTTGAAAATTCATAACAGAACACCATGTGCAAAATTTCAGTAAAATCAGACAAATGTGCGGCTTGTAAGGGCTCAAGAAGTCAATCGGGAGATCAGTTTATATGGGAGCTATATCACATTCTTTACCGATTCAGACCGTACTTGGCACAGTTGTTGGAAGTCATAACAGAACATTACGTGCAAAATTTCAGCCAAATCGAAATAAAATCAAGTAAAAAGGCGTTAAGTTCGGCCGGGCCGAACTTTGGATACCCACCACCTCGGGTATATATGTTAACCACCTTTCATCAAAATTCGGTGAACATTTCATACCTTATGTCCCATATCAGTTATATCAAAATAGGTTCCGATTTGGACCAAATACTAATAAGCATATGGTTCAGATCAGATCTATATTTGAATATGGCTACAAAAAGACCAATATTTTGTTCTACAAAATAAACAATGACTGGTACTTATTAGACCACTCAATGTCAGCGTCGAATTTATTCCAAATCGGACCATATTTCGATGTAGCTGCTATGGGGGCATAAATTATGCATTTTTCACCGGATTACCACTAAAGGTGATTTACATATATTCCCCAGGTTGCTTTCAGGGACTCAAGAATACAAATCTGGAGATTGGTTTCAATGGGATCTATATCAAATTATATACCGATTTCGACGGTACTTGACAAAATTTCAGCCAAATCGGATGAAAACAGGGGCTCAAGAAGTCAAATCGGGAGATCGGTTTATATGGGAGCTATATCAGGTTATTTAGACCTTACTTGGCACAGTTATTGGAAGTCATAACAAAACACTACATACAAAATTTCCTCCAAATTGAACAAAAATTGCGGCTTCCAGAAGTTATATCGGGAGATCGGTTTATATGGGAGCTGAAGCCAAATCTAAACCGATATGACCCAGTTTCCATTGACCTACGTTCATGTGCCAAATTTCAAGCGGCTAGCTTTAGGCGTTCGACCGCTACGTGACTTCGAATGACGGACGGATATGGCAAGATCGAATCAGAATGTAAATTGTGAACATTTCCAAGTTGTTGGGTCTTTTAAATTCAAATAAATGGTTCAACGATAGGAACTAGAAGGCATCTTCCTTCTTCTGTTCCTGTGGTGTATCACATTGGACGAAAACGTCTAAGTGAGTCTGATGGTAGACTGCCACTTAAATCTAACCTAAGGTGAAAATTTTAAGTTTCTACCTTAAAGAAATTCCATAAAATCAAACTTAGCTCCTGCAATAAAAGCGACCTTTTTACTATACACAGAGAATGATATTGTGTATACGCCACGTGCATATAAGCTTTAATAAATCAAACTTAGCCACAAAGAGTCAACATAAAAAATTTTAAAACTTCTTAACTACCAGCAAACTTGTTAAACAACAATTTTTGGCACTAACCTGCCATGGGGAAAGGCAAAAATAAGCTGAAACAGTTTTTGTTTTTATTTCCATGTCGTAGCTAAAAAGAAACTTATAAATGCTGGAGAGTTTTTTTCCTTCTTCTTTGTCTGCCATTAACAGGAAACGGCTAACAAAAGCCAAAACTTCACTTTCGGCTTAAGCATGCTAAAGATGTGATGATTTCAGCCATTTATCATGAGAGAGGAAACACTGGGGAAAACACCAGATGTTGCCACCTATTTTAAGGGGAAGGGGAAAGAGCTCGTTAATAACTTTTCCTTTATGCTAACCCCAAAAAGGGCTATGATTATGGCCTAATGGCCTGAGATACTCTCCCGAAAATGCAAAACTAAAGCTAAGTCATTTCAGCTTCCGTTGGACCAAAAAGAATAAAAATGGAAATTATGGAAATAGGTTTGCTTTCATATTTGCTGCTGGTGTTGCCAAGATAAGAGTTGTTGACAAGTGTTTCCATTTCAATTTCGAAATGGAACGTTGAGGTCTGGCGATATCACCTGCAGCCAGCAGTACATTGGTAATGGAGCAAATGTCTGCTCGAGCTTTTTTTGCTTTCTTCTCGTAACAGACAGACTCTTAAACAAAAAACAAGGGAATGAAGCCAAATAACTTTTGGCTATTTGTTGTATTGGCTTTTTGTGAATGTTTCTTCAGGCAAACTACACAAAACAACATTCATCGTCTGTTTTTATACCCTCCACCATAGGATGGGGGGTATACTAATTTCGTCATTCTGTTTGTAACTACTCGAAATATTCGTCTGAAACCCCATAAAGTACATATATTCTTGATCGTCGCAACATTTTATGTCGATCTAGCCATGTCCGTCCGTCCGTCTGTCTGTCTGTCGAAAGCACGCTAACTTCCGAAGGAGTAAAGCTAGCCGCTTGAAATTTTACACACATACTCCTTATTAGCGTAGGTTGGTATTGTAAATGGACCATATCGGTCCATGTTTTGATATAGCTGCCATATAAACCGATTATCCGATTGGCATGAAAATTTGCTCGTCGTGTTTTGTTATGATATCCAATATCCAATGTGCCAAATATGGTTCAAATCGGTCCATAACCTGATATAGCTGCCATATAAACCGATCTTGGGTCTTGATTTCTTGAGCCTCTAGAGAGCCCAATTCTTATCCGATTTGAATGCATTTTTGCACGAAGTATTTCGCTATGATATCCAACAACTGCGCCAAGTATGGTTCCAATCGGACAATAACCTGATATAGCTGTCATATAAACAGATCTGGGGACTTGACTTCTTGAGCCTCTAGAGGGCGCAATTCTTATCCGATTGGAATGAAATTTTGCACAACGTGTTTTGTTATCATATCCAATAACTGTGCCAAGTATGGTTCAAATCGGTTCATAACCTGATATAGCTGCCATATAAACCGATCTTGGGTCTTGACTTCTTGAGCCACTAGAGTGCGCAATTCTTATCCGATTTGGCTGAAATTTTGTACGATAATCCCTCTCATGACCATCAATATACGTGTTTATTATGGTCTGAATCGGTCTATAGCCCGATACAGCCCCCATATAAATCGATCTCTCTATTTAACTTCTTGAGCCCCCAAACGGCCGATCAGAATCTGAACCGATCTAGGCCAAGTTTCAGAAAAATGTCGAGAGCACAATTCTCTGTTCCAAATTTCGGCGAAATCGGGCAAACCTTAAATTGAGAGATCGGTCTATATGGCAGCTATATGCAAGTCTTCATGGATCTAGTTCAAATTGCAAACATATGTCGAGGGGCATAATTCACTGTAACTCACTGTCCCAAATTTCGGAAACAATAAATACAATAAATAAATGCACCCTTTATGGGCCCAAAACCTTAAATCGACAGATCAGTGTATATGGCAGCTAAATCCAAATCTGGATCGATCTGGTCCAGAAGAATGACTTCGAAAGGCCTAACACAACTCACTGTCCCAAATTTCAGCAATATTGGATAATAAATGTGGCTTTTATGGGCCTAAGACCATAAATCGGCGAGTCGGTCTATATGGGAGCTATAGGAAGATATAATCCGATATAGCCCATCTTCGAACTTACCCTGATTATGGACAAAAAAGTATCTGTGCAAAGTTTCAGCTCAATATCTCTATTTTTAAAGGCTGTAGCATGAATTCAGCAGACGGATGGACATGACTAGATCGTCTTAGATTTTTACGCTGATCAAGAATATATGTACCTTCTATGCACAGTTGTTGGAATTCTTAATAGAATACTATCTGCAAAATCGGACAAAAATTGCGGTTTCCAGAAGCTCAAGAATTTATATCGCGATATCGGTTTATATAGAAGCTGTAACAGGTTAAATACCGATTTAGACCATACTTTTCTCCGTTATTGGAAATCATAACAGAATACTATGTGCAAAATTTCAGACATATCAGACATAAATTTAGGTTTCCAGTGGCTCAAGAGTCACATCGGGAGATCGGATTATATGGGAGCTATATCAGGTTCTTGACCGATTTAAAACGTACTTGGCGCAGTTAATGGAAGCCATAACAGAACACTATGTGCAAAATTTTAGCCAAATCGGACAAAAATTGGGGCTTCCATGGGCTCAAGAAGTCATATCGGGAGATCGGTTTATATGGTAGCTATATCCAAATCTGAACCGATAGAGCCCATTTACAATCCCCAATGACCTACATCAATATAAAGTTTCTGTGCAAAATTTTAAGCGGCTAGCTGTACGTGTTCCACCGATATCGTGATTTCGGCAAACGGACGGACGGACATGGCTAGTTCGAATCACAATTTCGAGACGATCAAGAATATATATACTTTATGGAGTCGCAATATTTATCTAATTGCGAGGTATTACAGAGGGAATGACTAGATTAGCTTACGCCCATACTAGTATGGTGGGTATAAAAAGTATTCTCTTTTACTAATTGCAGACATTGCCATTTCCAAAGTTCGGTATCTGTATGGTCCCTAAAGAATCATATGGAAAATTCCATATAATACCCAAATGTAATACCCAAAACGCACACACACACACATATGCCTAACTGTCATAAGTGTTTCCATGTGTCTCGAACTAATTGAAGGCCTCCTACCAATACCAAAAAAAAAAAAAAAAAAAAAACAGGAGCCTATCTGCTAATATGGCCAATTAGTCAATGGCAGGTGTGACAAAGACACTTAGACTGATTGCAGTTATTTTCGCATTTAGAATTCGTCACACCATCCACATATATGGCTTACAGGGCCATGTGTTGTTACTGGTGTTCTATTTAGCCACACAAAAAAAAAAAAAACTCACAAACTTGATTCACTACAATACAAAACAATTAAGGATAGGTTTAATTCGGGCAAAGCCGACATTTTAGAAGTTAAATTTGCTTTAATTTGATATGTAAAATTTCGACCGAAATCCGTTCACTTTGTAGGAGTCATTGAGGAAATCGTGAAAACATTGAGAGGGTCGTTTGATAAATGCGTTTGCAAGTCGGGACATACATGTAATGGGAGCTATATATCTGAAACTAAACCGATTGATTTGCAGTTCACCAATGATCTGAAGAGTCATAATGAAAACCTTCGTGGCAAATTTCGTCATGATCTGTTAACAATTCAACAAATTATTTCAGTTTTATTCAATATCGGATGAACAATTATATGGAAGCTATGTGTACATCCAAAGCGATTTCGATGAAAATTCGAGCCAAATTTTGTGTGGATCGGTTAAAATATTAACAAATTTTTATAGTATTAGCCAAAATCAGTCAAAAACGTATTGACAGCTATACCTAAATCAATTTCAACCAAAATCGGCACTCATAGTACAAGTCTTTAAAGAAGATATTGTGAACAAATTTGAGAAACTCTGTTATGATATACGTTGAAATCTGAAATCGCTGAAAAATCGATTGACATATATGGTACATGGTACCTTTATCTAATTCTGAACCGATTTTTTAAGAAATTCAACAGCAGTGCCGGGAAATCTAAGGGAAATCAGCCAAATTTTTTAGAATCGGTTAGCAAATGGCCACAAGATTGCAACATTAGCCCAAACCCGAAGAATATATGTTCTTCCTCTATATTGGGAGCTATATCCAAATCTGAGCTGATTTCGGCCAAAATCCGTATGGTATGTGGTAGTTGTAGAAGAAAACGTATTGCAATCATAGGCCTGCACAAGACCATTCAATTCTGCTTTCAAGACACACTAACAATCATAGAATATTTCAATAACTGAACTCCTCGTTAAAAAATACAAAATTTTATGAGACTAAGTAAAACAGATAACAAGACACCAAACCAACCAGGCAACATGGATGATGTGGCAAAAGCATGGGTAAACACACACACACACGTATTTTTTATAAGAGAAAACAAAGGTTACAAACGATTTGTGCGATCAGTTCATCTTTTGAAAATGATAGCGAAACAGTTTCATATACAGCGAGTAATTTCTCATATCTTAGTGAGGCATCGATAAATTCGAGATAAAAATAATGCATATACAAATTAACGTGGACAGACAAACAGACGCACAGACAAACAGACGTACATAGCAAAATTTAATCAATAAGAAGTACCTGTTAAAAAATGCATGGCAACGTTAACTTAGAACTCCAAAACAATCCATATTTCTAGATGTTATAAACGCAATATCTAGCTAAAACCCCTATTCTATGGTAGTGGGTAGAAAAATTGGACCATAAACAAGTAAAAAGGCGATACCCACCACCTCGGGTATATATGTAAACCCCCTTTCGTCAAAATCCGGTGAAAAATGCATACCTTATGCCCCATAGCAGCTATAATGAAATATGTTCCGATCTGGACCAAATACTAATAACTACAAGTAATTGTTCAATTGTGTATAACAAAATATTAGTCTTTTAAGTAGCTATATCTAAAAATAAACCGATTTGAATCATGTACTACACGGATGTCGAAATGGTTAACATAAGTCACTGTGTAAAATTTCAGTGAAATCGTATTATAAATGCGACTTTTATGGGATCAAGACTATAAATCGAGATATCGGTCTATATGGCGGATCTGAACGGATCGGGGTCAAATTTGAAAAAATTGTCGAAGGGCCTAACACAACTCACCGTCCCAAATTTCGGCGTCATCGGAAAATAAACGCGCCTTTTATGACCCCAAAACCTTAGATCGAGAGATCGGGCTATATGGCAGCTATATCGAAATCTGAACCGATCTGTTTCATATTGCATAAGTATGTCGTGGTGCTTAATTTAACCCACTGTCCCCAATTTCGGCCACATTGGACAATAAATGCGCCTTTTATGGACCCAAAACCTTTAATCGAGAGATCGGTCTATATGGCAGCTATATCCAAATCAGGACCGATCTGGATCAAATTAACGAAGGATGTCGAAGGGTTTATCGCAACCAACTGTCCCAAATTTCAGCAAAATCGGGTAATAAATGTGGTTTTTATGGGCCTAAAACCCTAAATCAGGTGATCGGTCTATATGGCAGATATATCCAAATCAGGACCGGATTATTATAATCCGGATTAATCGGATTATAAATGTGGCTTTTATGGGCCTAGGACCCTAAATCGGAGGATCGGTCTATATGGCAGCTATATCCAAATCTGAACCGATCTGGTCCACATTGACGAAGGAAGTCGAAAGACCTTACACAACTCACTGTCACAAATTTCAGCAAAATCGGATAATAAATGTGGCTTTTATGGGCCTAAGACCCTAAATCGGAGGATCGGTCTATATGGCAGCTGTATCCAAATCTGAACCGATCTGACGAACCGACCAAATTGACGAAGGTGGTCGAGGGGCCTAACATAAATCACTTTTTCAAATTTCAGCAAAATCGGATAATAAATGTGGCTTTTATGGGCCTAAGACCCTAAATCGGCGGATCGGTCTATATGGGGGCTATATCAAGATATAGTCCGATATAGCCCATCTTCGAGCTTAACCTGCTTATGGATAAAAAAAGACTCTGTGAAAAGTTTCAGCTCAATATCTCCATTTTTAAAGACTGTAGCGTGATTTCAACAGACAGACGGACAGACGGACGGACATGTCTAGATCGTCCTAGATTTTTACGCTGATCAAGAATATATATACTTTATAGGGTCGGAAATGGATATTTCGATGTATTGCAAACGGAATGACAAAATTAATATACCCCCATCCTTCGGTGGTGGGTATAATAAATGTACTTTATTGAGTCACAGAACAATATTTCGAGGTGTTAAAAACAGTGGTCATTCCGTTGTTCGTAAGTTATACCAAAAAACCCTGTTTTTTTTAAAACCTACACCACCACTGTGGTGCAGGGTATTATAAGAATGTGAATTTTTTTGCAACGTAAAGAAGGAGAAGAACTGCACCCATTAATAACTATACCGATCGGCTTAGAATCACTTACTGATTTTAGCTATGTCTGTCTGTCCGCTGTCCGTCTGTCCATTTATTCTTATGATCAAGGTTTAGGTCGCATTATTTGCCTGATTGTCCAAAAACGAACGTTATTGATTTTGAAAAAATGGGATCAGGTTTAGTTATAGCTCCCATATAGTATATATTTCATCCAATATTGCCTTTTAAGATTTTAAAAGCCACAATTTTGGTTCGATCTCAACAAAATTTAGCCAAATCGGAAAAAATTAATGCTTCCAGGGGCTCAAGACGGAAGATCGGTTTATATGGGAGCTATATTAGGTTATAAACAAATTTCAACCGTACTTGCTACAGTTATTGGAAGTCATAACACAACTATATGTGCAAAGGTTCAGCCAAATCGGATGAAAATTGAGGCTTCCAGGGGCTCAAGAAGTCATATCGGGTGATCGGTTTATATGGGAGACATATCAGTTTATGGACCGATTTGGACTGTACTTGACACAGTTGTTGAAAATCATAACAGAACACAATGTACCAAAATTTAGTCAAATCGAACAAACAATGCGGCTTCCAGGACCTATATCAGGATCATGACCGATTTGGACCGTACTTGGCAGAGTTGTTTGAAATCATGACACATCACAATGTGCAAAATTTCAGCTTAATTGAATGCAAATTTCGGCATCCAGGGGCTCAAGAAATCAAATTGGGAGATCGGTTTATATGGGAGATATATCAGGTTTATAACCGATTTGGACCGTACTAAGAATAGCTGTTGGAAGTCATAAAAGAACACTATGCCCAAAATAGATGAAAATTGAGGCTTCCAGGGTCTCAAGAAGTCAAATCGGGATATCGGTTTGTATAAAAGCTATATCCAAATCTGTACCGATATGGTTTAGATTTGGAGATTGCACCAACGACATATATCAATGTAAAGTATATTTGCAAAATTTTAAGCGGCTAGCTTTACGCGTTCGACCGCTATCGTGATTTCGACGGACGGACGAACATGGCTAGTTCCACTCAGAATGTCGATACGATCAAGAATGTATACATTTTATGGGGTCCTAGATCAATATTTCAGGGTACTACAAACGGAATGACTAGATACGTATACCCCTATCCTATGGTGGTGGGTATAAAAAGTTGCTAAAATACCTTAACTTTTTCTATTTGCTTTGTAACGAAGACAGGCAATTTTTATACCCACCACCGAAGGAGGGGCTGTATTAATTTTGTCATTCCGTTTGCAACACATCGAAATATCCATTTTCGACCCAAAAAAGTTTATATATTCTTGATCAGCGTAAAAATCTAAGACGATCTAGCCATGTCCGTCCGTCTGTCTGTTGAAATCACGCTATAGTCTTTAAAAATAGAGATATTGAGCTAAAAGATTGCACAGATTCTTTTTTTGGCTATAAGCAGGTTAGGTTCGAGGATGGGCTATATCGGACTTTATCTCGATATAGCCCCCATATAGACATATTCGCCGATCTGCCCTTGGACATCCCTCTTCAATTTGGCCCAATTCGGTCCAGATTTTGATATAGCTGCCATATAGACCGATCCGCCGATTTAGAGTCTTAGGCTATGGGCCTAAAAGCCACATTTATTAGCCGATTTTATTGAAATTTAGGACAGTGAGTTGTGTTAGACCCTTCGGTATCCTTTTTCAATTTCGCCCAGATGAGTTCAGATTTGGATATAGCTGCCATATAGACCGATCTTGGTTTTTGTTTGTCCTCTAAATACACAACGCAAGAAATTGTTTGTACAAAACAGTATTTTACAAAAAATTCAGCTTTTCATCGTCATCGTTTCCCGATATGGTTTTTTTGGATTTTTGTGAAAAAATTCGGCAGAAATTATTTTTAAATTTTGTACCCTTCGTCATTGTATGGGGCTATACTAATCTGGTCTTTCCGTTTGTAACACTTCGAAATGTTGATCTAGGACCCCATAAAGTATATAAATTCTTGAACGCCTCGACACTCTGAGTCGATTTATCCATGTCCGTCCGTCCGTCTGTCGAAATCACGATAGAGGCCGAACGCGTAAAGCTAGCCGCTTGAAATTTTCCACAGATACTTAATATTGATTTAGATCATTGGGGATTCCAAATGGACTATGTCGGTTCATATTTAGATATAGCTCCCGTATAAACCAATCTCCCGATTGGACTTCTTGAGCCCCAGGAACCCGCAATTTGCATCATATTTGGCTGAAATTTGGCATATAATGTTCTGTTATGACTTCCAACAACTGTGCCAAGTGCGATTAAAATCGAACAAGAACCTGATAAAACGCCCATATAAACCGATCTCCCAGTTTGAATTGCTAAGCTCTTAAAAGTCACGATTTTCATCCGATTTGGCTGGCATTTTGCATATAATATTCTGTTATGACTTTCAACAACTTTGCTAAGTACGGTCTAAATCGGTCGATAACCTCATATAGCTATATATATAAAACCGATTTGACTTCTTGAGCCCTTACAATGGATTACAATAGATGGATTTATGTGGGAGCTATATCAGGTTAGAGACCGGTTTGAATCGTACTTAGCACAGTTGTGATAACTTAGAACAAAAGACCACATGCACAATTTCAGCCAAATCGGACAAAAATTGCGGCTTGCACGGACTCAAGAACTCAAATCGGAAAATCGGTTTATATGGTAGCTATATCAGGTTACAGACCGATTTCGACCGTATTTGATACAGTTGTTGGAAGTCTTAGCAAAACATCGCATGCAAAATGTCAGCCGAAACGGGCAGAAGTAAATTTTGTTGGGAATCATACCAAAACACTTCTTGCAAAATTTCAGCTAAATCAGTTAAGAGTTGCGCCCTATAGAAGAACAAGAATTCAAGACCCAAGATCGGTTTAAATTCCAGCTATATCAAAACATGAACCGTTTTGGCCCATTTACAATCCCAACTGAAATAAAAAGTATTTGTGCAAAATTGCAAGCGCCTAGCTTTACTCCTTCAAAAGTTAGCGTGCTTTCGACAGATGGACGGACGGACATGGCAAGATCGACTTAAAATCTCATGATAATCAAGAACCTGATTTAGCTCTCATATAAACCGATCTCAAGAAAAGTATGGTCCAATTCGGTCTATAACCAGATATAGCTCCCATATTTTAGCAGAATCTATAGTGGTGGGTTCCAAAGATTCGGCCCGGCCGAACTTAGCATGATTTTACTTGTTTTCTCTCAATCACCTTTCGCTTGAGCTCTTACTATCGTGATTGGTTGGAAAGACGGTTTTTGGACGGCCCTGAAGTACCCGGTCCCAACCATAGAAGCCATGTTTTGTTTTGACTGTGAAAGTGCAAAAAAAATTTCGAACAAATTTCATTACCAATCTCCAAGATCTCGTGTTTTTGAAAATTAGGGTAATGAGAAGTGCTTTTCAGGCGTTTCGAATCAAATATGGATATCATATTCGTGCTCCCCTCAGAAATCCCTTTAATTTGAGCCCCATATTGCCATGGTCGAAAAATATGAATCGTTTGGAGGGTGTTTTGGGGCTGGGGCGGCCACCGGCACTTTGCCCTGAACACTTGGCTCCAGTATTGAATATCAAATTCGTTTTCTACTCTCAAATACCTTTCATTTGAGTCCCATATTATCATAATTGGTCAATCAACCTATTTGACTTATGTATAGAAGGAAAAGCATCACCTAGACATGAACCCAAATTTTATTGTCATATTCGAAATCTGGGGGTGCGGCGACCTTCCATTACATGGACCTATTGTATTTTTATACCCACCACCGAAGGATGGGGGTATATTCATTTTTTCATTCCGTTTGCAACACATCGAAATATCCATTTCCGACCCTATAAAGTATACATATTCTTGATCAGCGTAAAAATCTAAGACGATCTAGACATGTCCGTCCGTCTGTCTGTTGAAATCACGCTACAGTCTTTAAAAATAGAGATATTGAGCTGAAATTTTGCACAGATTCTTTTCTTGTCCATAAGCAGGTTAAGGTCGAAGATGGGCTATACCGGACTATATCTTGATATAGCCCCCATATAGACCGATCCGCCGATATTTAGGGTCTTAGGCCCAAAAAAGCCACATTTATTGTCCGATTTTGTTGAAATTTGGGACAGCAAGTTGTGTTAGGCCCTTCTACGTCCTTCGTCAATTTGGCTAAGATCGGTTCAGATTTGGAAATAGCTGCCATATAGACGGATCCTCCGATTTAGGGTCTTAGCCACAAAAGCCATATTTATTATCAGATTTTGCTGAAATTCGGAACAGTGAATTGCGTTAGGTCCATCGACATCCTTCGTCAATTTGGCCCACATCGGTCCAGATTTGGATATAGCTGCCATATAGACCGATCCTCCAATTTAGGGTAATAGACCCATAACAGCCACATTTATTATCGGATTTTGCTGAAGTTTGGGACAGTGAGTTGCGTTAGGCCGTTCGACATCTTTCTTCAATTTGGCCAAGATCGGTTCAGATTTGTATATAGCTGCCATATAGACCGATTTCTTTATTTAAGGTTTTTGGCCCATAAAATGCTCATTTATTGTCCGATGTCGCCGAAATTCGGGACAGTGAGTTAAGCCCCTATACATACTTCTGCAATATCGCACAGATCGGTCCAGATTTGGATGTAGCGCCATATAGACCGATATCTAGGTTTTAGGTTTTGGGGCCATAAAAGACGCATTTATTGTCCGATGTCGCTGAAATTTGTGACCGTGAGTTTAGTTAGGCTCTTCGACGTCCTTCTTCAACTTTGCCCAGATCGGTCCAGATTTGAATATAGCTGCCATATAGACCGATCTCTCGATTTAAGGTTTTGGGCCCATAAAAGAGGCATTTATTGTCCGATTTCGCTGAAATTTTAAACTGATACTTAAAAAGGTTTCTCGTCATCTAAACTAAATATTATTGGATATTCCTATAGATATAGTACTGGATAATATACTTATCTAAAAGTAAATCCACTAAATCCGGATTTATAGCCTTTTCGAGATTCAAGTGCTAAATCCTGTGTTTTTTACAGATTTTATGATACAAAAATTAATCATATTAAATTAATACACTTAAATCCCCAAAAACGCAGTGTAAACGGACAAGATTTGTAAACGTGCTATAAGGTTATGGGTGTGATCTTTGAATCTGCAACGCTGAACTTAATGCGTATACGTATAAGGTCGCTATTCCGTTCCCCATAAAGTATATATTGGGTTGCCCAAAAAGTAATTGTCGGTAATATAGTAGTAATATAGTCGGCGTTGACAAATTTTGTTTACATTTGTTTGTTTGGCGTCAATTTTAATATGGGTACCACATGTATTGAAAGAAATTCATTTAACAAACCGAATCAACGCTTGTGATATGCACCTTAAACGCAATGAATTCGATCCGTTTTTAAAACGAATCATAACTGGAGATGAAAAATGGATTGTTTACAACAACGTTAGTCGAAAACGATCATGGTCCAAGCATGGTGAACCAGCTCAAACCACTTCAAAGGCTGATATCCACCAAAAGAAGGTTATGCTGTCTGTTTGGTGGGATTGGAAGGGTGTGGTATATTTTGAGCTGCTTCCAAAGAACCAAACGATTAATTCGGATGTTTACTGTCAACCATTGGACAAATTGAATACAGCCATAAAGGAGAAGCGACCAGAATTGGTCAATCGTAAAGGTGTCATATTCCACCAGGACAACGCTAGACCGCACACATCTTTGGTCACTCGCCAAAAACTGACTGAGCTTGGCTGGGAACTTTTGATGCATCCACCATATAGCCCTGACCTTGCACCATCAGACTACCATTTATTTCGATCTTTGCAGAACTCCTTAAATGGTAAAACTTTCGGCAATGATGAGGCTATAAAATCGCACTTGGTTCAGTTTTTTGCAAATAAAGGCCAGAATTTCTATGAGCGTGGAATACTAAATTTGCCAGGCAGATGGCAAAAGGTTATCGAACAAAATGGCAATTATATATTTGATTAAAGTTCATTCTAAATTTTATTAAAAATGCATTTACTTTCTTTTAAAAAATCCGCAATTTCTTTTTAGGCAACCCAATATGTTATTGATCGTCATGACATTTTAAGTCGATCGAGCCATGCCCGTCCGTCTGTCTGTCTGTGGAAAGCACGCTAACACATCGCAATATCAATTTCCGACCCTACAAGGTATATATATTTCGGATCGTCGTAAAAAAAAAGACGATTTAACGATGTCCGTGTGTCTGTCCGTCTATCCGAATGTCCGTCCGTCTGTTGTAATCACTCTACAGCCTTCAAAAATAAAGATATTGAGCTCAAATTTGGCACAGATACGACTGCACGCTGGATAAGTTCCTGAACGGGCCAAATCGGACCATATTTGGATATAGCTGATATAGACCGATTTTCCTATAAAGGGTCAAATCCCATAAATGCTTTATTTTTCATCCGATTTCGCTGAAATTTGACACAGTGAGTAGTTTTAGGTCTCCCGACATCTAACTCAAATATGATCGATATCAGACTTTATTTATATATAGCTGCCCATAAAAGCTTTATCTATTACCCGATTTCGCTGAAATTTGAAACAGAGGATAGCCTGATATCCGACCTAAATATGGTCTAGATCGGACTATATTTAGGTATTGCTGCCACATAGACCGATCTCTAGATCCATAAAAACTATATTTTTTAACCAATATCCAGTGAATAGTTTTGGGCCTCCTAACATATAACCTAAATATGGTCTAGATCGGACTATATTTAGGTATAGCTGCCATAAAGAACGATCTCCCGATTGAGGGTCTGAAGCCCATTAAAGCTTTATTTTTTAACCGATTTCGCTGAAATTTAAAACAGTAAGTAGTTTTACGCCTCCTAACATAGGGCCCAAATATGATTAAGATCGGACCTTATTTAGATATAGCTGCCATATAGACCGATCTCCAGATAATGGGTCTAAAACCCATTATAACGTTTTCTTTTTAACCGATTTCGCTGAAATTTGAAACATTGAGTAGTTGTACGCCTCCTAACATAGGACCCAAATGTGGTTTAGATTTGACTATATTTGGATATAGCTGGAATATAGACCGATGTGCTGATAAAGGGTCTGAAGCCCATAAAAGCTCTAATTATTACCCGATTTCACTGTAACAGTGGGTATTCTTAGTTCTCCTGACATCCGTCCAAAATATGGTTCGGATCGGACTATATTTAGATATAACTGCCATACAGACCGATATCCCGATAAAGGGCTGAAGCGAATAAAAGCTTTAATTTTTATCCAATTTCGCTGAAATTTGAAACAGCAAGTAATTTTAGGCCATCCGCTATCCGACGCAAATATCGTAAAAATCGGGCTGTATTTAGATATAGCTGTCATATAGATCGATGTGCCGATTAAGGATCTGAAGCTCATAAAAGCTTTATTTATTACCCGATTTTGTTGAAATTTGAAATACAAAATTCAACAGTGACTTCTATTTATTAGCCAACTCAATATCCGTGTCGAATTTTGGTGCATAAGTTATCCAATTTTCACCGGATAGTGCCGAAAGGGGGTTTTCATATATTCCCGAGATGGTGGGTATACAAAGTTCGGCCCCGTCGAATTTAGTGCCTTTTTACTTGTTTTTAGCGTATGTCAGTTGCGATTGTAAATGGGCCATATCGGTCCATATTTAGAAATATATCCCATATAAACCGACCTCCCGATTTTACTTCTTGAGCCTCTAGAGGGAGTAATTCTTATCCTAATTTTTGCTGAAATTTGGCACAGTCACTGTATCTACGAACTGTAACAAATTTTTGTTAGAAAATTTTGCATAGTGTGATCTACTATTGTCTTATTTTAACTTAACAAATACGATCCATGGTGGATGGTGTAAAAGATTCGGCCCGACCGAATTTAGCACGCTTTTGCTTGATTTCTCTTCATATGGGGGCGTGAGACGCTTCTCTTTCTTCTTCTTTCCTGAATGCCAACTGATTAAAGACCTTAGGACCTATATATGGCTGAATTCATAATCGTCCCGTGGCTCTTCTTAATTAGGTTTTATGTCTTCCTTTTCCAGCTGCCTCAGCTTGTTTTTAAGTTAAATGTTGTTCTTTTACTGAGTTAAGGGCGTTTCTGTTTTGTTTTTTTTTTTTTTTTGTTTTTTTTTTTTTTTTTTGGGCATGTGTCCTTTCAACCATAGCAGCTACACATTTTAAGTGGCCCCACACGTGTGTTGTTTTGGCTCTTACTCCTCCTACTTCTCTGACAGACAAAATTAATATGGGCACATGAGTGGCCGACGACAGATATCCCTTAGGAGGAAAATTTAATAGCTACAGAAAAACATGAGAAATTGTAGTGGCTTCATCCTGACAGTTCCTTCTTTTTGGCCTTATTACTTCCTGTAGCAATGGTATGCGATATTATTGACAAACAATGTTTGCAACAACATCCGGTCCAAGAAAAAAATGTCTGGTATTAGAGGGCATTTGTAAAGGACACATCAAAAAACACCACACTAGTACAAATGTTAGGAAGTGGTCGCCATGTTCTTTTTTGTTTGTGTCTCATAAACATGTTTTATTACTAAAATGTCATCCTCTTGTCCTGTATTCCTAAAATATTTATTCGATTAATGATCATTAGATAGATAGGAGTAGTAGTCTTTTACAGATCTAAATTTTATCTCTAGATTCATATATCTTTAAAACTTTTACATATGTATTGGTGCATACAAGCATGTCTAATAATGTTGAAGTTACCAAACATGGAAAAAAAAATTGGGGAAATTAACTATTCTCGTCCACAAACAAAATTTCAAATTGCGACCTAATTTAAGCCTTCTAAAGGCCTACAAATCAAATATTGGTTTCGGTTTATATTCAACTATATATGAATCTACAATCGACATTTGCAGTTATATCCAAATGGTTAGGGTAGGTTGAAAAGAGGGTGCAGATATTAATCCGCCCCATGCCACTATGGACATACGCCTAAGCCAGTAATCGGCTTGTTGTGCGCTCTATATAATAAAAAGTAACCTCGGAAAAGAAAATCTTGGTTAGGAGTTCCGTGCTACTTCCAAAATCCTTAGTTGTTTTCCATGCCACACCCCTAAGTTGGTTCGTGTCTGGTATTGTGTCCCCACCTAAGAGCCGGTATCTGTTAAACGCCTCATCATCTTCCCCGCATGCCCTACACATGCTATCACTTGCCTCAGTGATTTTACATAAGTGAGCCCGTAGTCCTTTGTGTCCCGTTATGACACCGAAATCTATTCTGACTTCATTCGTACTTCCTTTCAGTAATATCCTCCACTTCTCACGATCTAGACCCCCCATAGGATCTTCGTCGTCCTACCAACCGTTTCGCTGTTCTGTAGAGAGAATTCGTTGCTCACGCCCAACGACCCTAAAGGCTTCGGGTTAACCAAGTTTATTGACGGCAGTTCTCTGGCCGTCACTGCCCATTCGTCTTTCTCATTACCAGTTATTCCGCTATGGCCCGGCACCTTAACGATGCGGATAGTGCTATCTTCAGAGATGGTGTAAATCAGAAGGAGATTAACGAGTTCTCTGAGGCTGTTCGTGATCTTATCGTCCAGGTTGTTACTTATTGCCCTTATGGCCTATTTATTGTCCATAAAGATGTTCATACTCGACGTCCTCGCGTTAGCACTACACCACTTCACACATTCCATGATCGCCCGGATCTCCGCCTGCAGGAGCGTATTATGGTCAGGCAGACTAAAGCAGAGCTCAGCCTCCGGGTTCTCAATATGGGAGCCCACCTTGCCCTCTATCTTTGATCATTCGATATAACATGGCAATACTAGGGTTTCGTCAATCTTAGACTGTGCCGCAGGCAGCAGTGCCTCGCACTCGACCTCAAGTGTCATCTCAGGTATGCGATCAGAAACCTAATCCATTCCTTCCAGGTTTCCTATCGTCGCCTCGATTATACCGCGATGGTATGAGCTGCTCCTGTCCTCAATCCATTCTTAATCTGTATGTCTATGGGTCGGATATCTAGAATAGTCTCCAGTGCTCTAGTGGGCGTGATTCTCATTGCTCCGCCTATGCCAAGACAACAAGTCCTCTGAAACTATTGTATTAACCTTACGAAGCACTTTTTCTCCATCGCAATCCACCAAACTACTGAGGAATAAGTAAGCATCGGTCTAAGGACGCTCCTGTAGAGCCAGTAGACAATCCTCGGATTCAGGACTCATTTCGAGCCTATGGCCCGTCTATATAGAACCCAAATATCTGTTAGCCTTCTCAGTACGCTCCTGAATATGACACTTCCAATTCAGTTTCCTGTCCAAGATCAACCCTAAGTATTTGGCCTTGTCAAATATCAAAATCGTTCTATTGAGGAAACGTGGTGTGTCAAATTGGCTCACCTTTGTCTTCTTCCTGAACAGGCAGATATCAGTCTTTTCTGGGTTAACATTGAGACCCGTAGGTCTAGCCCAGTCATATGCCATATGCAAGACCCTTTCGGCCCTTCTGCATAGCTGTTTCGGATCCTTGTCTCGGAGAAGTATTATAACATCGTCTGCGTAGCAAAAGGGTCAAAATCCCTCCTCAGTCAGCATACGTAATAGGTCATTTATGGTTGTCACCCATGGAAGTGGCGATAAAATGCCCCACTGTGACGTTTATGTTCCATGGCTTTGAGTTGAAAGAACGTACGGCTTAAAGGTCGGTACGCCTTTGGTGTCGCATAACTTGCCTTGCCGGGCTTGGGTATAAAAACCACCCTTGTGCGATATGAAAATAGTGGACAGATGAGGTAGTCGGTCTCCTTTTGTAGTAACGCCGGAAATATTCCATCCGGTCCGGGAGACTTAAATGGTTTGAAGCTCCTCATGGTTCCATCAATATCATAATTCCAAAATTCCGGTGTCTCCGTGAGTCCCGTCGTATCCTGTATCCCTTTTCATCTTGGCGGCGGCATTAATGCTATCGACCTGTTCACAGAAAAGCTTTCAGGAAGCACGTTTTGCCGCTCTGGTAATCTTATTGTATTCCTTGAACCGTGTGTAATACTCATCCCAATAAACTTCCGCTTTTTTTAACGACCTGCTCTGTTATAAAGTCTGCGGACCTCTTTCCCAATATTACGAATCTTCCCGGTCATTCATGGTTTTTCTTGGGCTGATTTCCTTTCTCGAAGAGGGCAACTATCTTCAAAAGGCTCCCATAGTGCAGTCGTAATCCTACAGACATTGTCGTCAATGTCTTCTATGCTTAGATAATCAAAATTCTTCTTCTGAGTAGTCTTTCGGATTTTGGCCACTTGGTTTTCAACTTATTAGGGAAGCTTATCGGATTCGGCCATGCTGGCCGTGCTATTCTAAACCTAATGTAGCGATGGTCTGAGAAGTAATGCTCCATGGAGACTCTCCAATCTTAAACATATTGTCACATCGGGGGGGATTGTGGGAGGTGGGGAGGGGTGCTGGCATGGTCTTCCCAGAGTACTTGAAAGTAAGGAGCTCTTTTTCTTCCTCAGCGTCTTAGCAGCGTCTTGCTCTCCGGAAGATCGGATTTTCTTTCCAGCTTCCGAAGAAGTGCCTACAATGTATGTTCTATCCCTTCCTGCATCCTCCATTTTCGCCTGTTTGTACTGCCTGTACATACTCCTCTATCTCGTGAACCGGATCGCTTTCTCAATCTGCTTGTGAGCTTAGCAAAGCCATCGCTCACTTCTGCCGTCATCCCGTTATCCTCATCTCTCGATTCGGCTGCGATGACTGTTTCGTTGAAACTGTCGCTGTCTGAATCTGAATCCGAAACACCACCTTTACTTAAAGGCTGGGGACGAACTATGTATTCTTCTGGTTTATTGGTCTCTTTCTCATTTGTTAGTCTGACTACAGGTTGTCCGCTTGAATCATTACTTAGGAGGCACCCACACCACCCATCCTATGGTGGTAAATATAATAAAAAGTAAAATCTAATTAAAAAAATTGAATACGGAATACATATTTTTTTATTCCGAATTTTCTAAAATAATCTGACTAAAAGATCGTACCATATATGGCTGTCATATATACCAATCTACCGATTTATGATCTTTCACTCATAAATTGCGTTTTTATTCCCCGATTTCGCTGAACTTAGGCACTGTGAGTTTTATTAAACCCCCACACATCCCTACCGCATATGGAGCTGATCGGATATATATAACTGCCATATACACCGATCTCCTGATTTACGGTGTTTCACCCATAACTTGCGTATTTCTTCGCTTAAATTTAGTACAGTGAGTTGTACACATCCTTCTCGAATACGGTGTTGATAGAATCAAATTTGGATATAACTGCCATATGCAACGAACTCCCCGAATTGCAAGACATCAGATGTATGGGTTACAGTTAATTCGAGGCTTGGTTAGTGCCCTTCACAAATACAAATACAAATTCGATTTGATATACGAGTACATATGAATTGCCAACTATTTTGTTTATGCAGATTTTTATCAAATCTTCATTACTCAATTAAAATATGAAGATATGCAATTCTTGCAGCACAAACCAACAATCAAAAGGCAAATTTTATTGAACCTGCGAATTATTTTGGGAAAACATAACCATCATTTCCAAGATAGGACTATTTATTAAATGGAACAAGTAAAAAGGCATTAAGTTAGGCCGGGCCGAACTTTAAATACCCACCGCATCGGGTATATATGTAATCCTCCTTTCGTCACAATCCGGCTAAAATTGGATAGCTTATGCACCCAAATTCGGCACGGACATTGAGTGGTCTAATAAATAAATAAATAAAAGTCACTGTTCAATTTTGTAGAACAAAATATTGATCTTTTTGGTAGGTATATTCAAATATAAACCGATCCGAAGCACATAGGACACGGATGTCGTAAAGCCTAACATAAGTTACTGAGTCAAATTTCAACGAAATCGGATAATAAATGCGCTTTTTATAGGGACAAGACTTTAAACCGAGAGATCGTTCAATATGGCATTTTTAACCAAATCTGGACCAAATCAAACAAGGATATAAAAATCATCGAATTTTATTTTAACACCACTACTATATCTGTAGTTATATCTTGATAGGTGTTGGTCTCGATCACATTTTTTTCAGGTCCTGTGAACTCTATATGAGTTACCATTTTCAAGACAATAAATCTACTGGTTATAGGTTTAGAAGATCGGTCTATATGACAGTTATATCTATATAGTCTGATCTGACTCATATGTGGGTCGGATGTCGGGAGGTTTAAACCAACTCTTTATTTCAAACTTCGACAAAATAGGGTAATAAATAAAACTTTTATGGGCTTCAGACCCTTAATCGGCATATCGGACTATATGATAGCTATATCTAAATACATTCCGATCTGTACCAAATTTGGGTCAGTTGGCGGGTGGCTTAAGAGAAATCAATGATTAAAATTTCAGCGAAATTGGGTAATAAATGCAACTATTATGGGTTCCAGACCCTTAAACGGCAAATCGGTCTATGTGGCAGCTATATCTTAATATAGTTCGATCTGAAACATATTTAGGGCGGATGTCGGGAGGCTAAAAACCACCCACTGTTTCAAATTTCAGGGAATAAATAAAGCTTTTATGGGCTTCAGACCCCTTGTCGGCAGATCGGTGTATATGGCAGCTATATCTAAATATAGTCCGATCTAAACCATATTAATATCACATCTCGGGAGGTCTAAAACTACTTACTGTTTCAAATTTCAGCGAAATCGGGAAATAAAAGCAGCTTTTATAGGTTGCAGACCCTTAATCGACACATCGGTCTACATGGCAGCTTTATCTAGACCATCCGATCTGAACTATATTAAGGTCTGGAGATTAGGAAGCCTGAAACTACTCACTGTTTCAAATTTCAGCGAAATAGGATAACAATTTAAGCTTTTACGGGCTTCAGACCCTTTATAGGGAGATCGGTATATATGGCAGCTATATATCAATACAGTCCGATCTAATCCATATTTGGGTCAGATTTCGGGAAGCCTTAAAAAACTCAATGTTTTAAATTTCAACAAAATCGGATTAAAAATAAAGCATTTATGGGCATTAGACCCTTTATCGGTAGATCGATCCATATAGCAGCTATAACCAAATATGGTCCGATTTGACCCGTTCATGAACTTAACCAGCGTGCATCAAAAAGACATATCTGTGCCAAATTTCAGCTCAATATCTTAATTTTTGAAGGCATAAGAGTGATTACAACAGACGAACAGATACATGGACATCATTAAATCGTCTTAGAATTTTACGACGATTCAAAATATATATACTTTGTAGGGTCGGAAATTGATATTTCGAAGTGTTGCAAACGGAATGAAAAACAGAATATACCCCCTATCCTACGATGGTGGGTACAAAAATGCATATACAAACACAAATCCCATTCAACATTTTTGTAAAAAGCACTGCTGAATTCAATCATTTCCATAAGCATATAATAATTTTCCCAAATCTTGTGCTTTCCAGTCAGATTTTTACAGATAATGATAATAATAACTTTGAATGAATTGAATTGAATTCTTATGCTATGTTACACTTGTAGGAATTTATTTATTATACCCACCATCATAGGATTAAGGGTTTATTCATTTAGCCATTCCGTTTGCAATACATCGAAATATTCATTTCCCACCCTACAATGTAAGAATATTCGACCCTAAAAATATATATACTATATATACCAAATACTGTCCAAATCAGTCTATAGCTGCCATGTAAACCGGTATCTCAATCATCCTTGTTCGGTTCCTTTTGGTAGTTTGACAGAAGTTTGGTATGTAGAAAAAAATTATGCCCTTCAACTAATTTTTTTATTGCAAAAATATTTTAGCAGAATCCATGGTGTTGGGTTCCCAAGATTCGACCTGGCCGAACTTAGCACGCTTTTACTTTTTTTCAAGAATTTATTTTTCGGTAAAACCCTATAATTACTTTCACTTTTATTAAAACGGAAAATGTGTCATTTCATCTTTTTTTATCATTTTAGGGTCTACCACTGTTACACATTTTATTCCTTTTCATGAATAACCTTTTCGAAGCCTTACAAGTTGTGCTTTAATTAAAAAGGAATTTCAGATACTTTCTGGTTTTTGAGCATGTAATTATTTTCATATCTCTTTCAGATATCTTCATTTTATGTGATTTTTCTCCCAAGGTGGTTTATTCTATAGATCCGGACTGGCAGTATGGTATATGGGAATTCTTTGATTTCTCACTGGAGCGAGATGTTCAATGCCAATTGGTTGCTGTAATACATGAGTTGGTATATGTTGAAATGACAAAGATTGATATCAGTGAATGAATGGGAGTACAGCATGGTATTCATAACATTTGAAAATCGTTTGCAGTAGTTCTAGGCAAAAAAGCGGCCATTGATTGTGAGTCATGTTCAATACGAGCCGTTTGTTATTCAAATAACTATGGTTTTCATTACGGTGGAAGGCATTCACAAAGAGCTTCATCAACCAAATGCTCAAAAATATGTGGAATTTCATACGGAAATAAAAGCCAGCAAGGAAAGGCTAAAGCCCGGCGGAGCCGACTACATAATACCCTACACCTACCCTACAATTATATATTCGAGCAAAATCCATGACAAATTTTGTGCATATCGGTTGAAAATTGTGTTTACTACGGCCTTAGAAGTGAAAATCTGGCGAAATATATATAGGAGTTATACCCAAATGTCAACCGATTTAAATGAAATCTTGCAGATATGCTAAGATCAGTAACAAAACAATCCGACCAGTAGCTTGATTACAAGAACACATGGACTCACAGACGAATAGACGGACGGACAGGCGGACACGGCTAAATCGAATCCGAAAGTGCATCTGAGTAGATCGGTACAGTTATCAATGGGTATAGCTCTTCTCTTTCTTAGCGTTGCAAACAAATACAAATGCAAATGCAAATTTTGCCCATGAACATTCCACTAAGGAACCGGGGCAAACTTCTCACATATCAATGTGTGCAGTCCGATTCAAGTTTAAGCTCAATGATAAGGGGCCTCCTTTTTATAGCCGAGTCCGAAAGGCGTGCCGCAGTGCGACACCTCTTTGGAGAGAAGTTTTACATGGCATAGTACCTCACAAATGTTGCCAGCATTAGGAGGGGAAAACCGCCGCTGAAATAGGAATAGGATACTTAGTTTTTTTTTTTCTTTCAGACACTTGATCAGAGGCGTTAACCCAGTTAAACACCAGGGCTTCATCGAAGCGGCAAAGTGGTACGAGAAAGTCCATTGAAGCCTATCTTCCAGGCATTTCTAACTGCTGAGAAGAGTAATAGTTCATGAGGAATCACAATGGGTCACAAGATGGCGTACGCTGATGCTAAGATAAAAATCTTGGCGTTATGCTCTTCCAACATAACCTAACCTTTCGGTCCATATCGGTCTATAATCTGATATAGCTCCTTAATAAACCGATCGCCCTATTTTACTTCTTGAGCCCCTGGAAGTCTCAAATTTTGTCCTATTTAGCTTAAATCTTGCATTCGATGTTCTGTTTTGATTTTCAACAACTGTGCAAAGTACGATCTAAATCGGTCTATAACCTGATATAGCTCCCATATAAACCAATCTCTCGATTTGACTTCTTGGGCACTTACAAGACGCAATTTTTCTCCGATTTGGCAAAAATTGTGCCTGTAGTGTTTTCTTATGACTTTCAACAATTGTACCAAGTACGGTCCGAATCGGTCTATAACCTGATATAGCTTCCATATAAACAGATCTCCCGATTCGATTTCTTGAGCCCCAGGAAGCCGCAATTTTGCATGTAGTGTTTTCTTATGAATTCCAAAAACTTTACCAAATCATTCCATAGCTCCCATGTAAACGGGTATCTGAATCATCCTTGTTCGGTTCCTAGAAGCTTTAATTTTTGGTTGTTTGACAGAAGTTTGGTATGTATAGAATAAAATTATACCCGTCACCTAATTTTATTTTGTAAAAATTTTTAGCAGAATCCATGGTGATGGGTTTCCAAATTCGGCCCGGCCGAACTTAGCACCTTTTTACTTGTTTTTTATACCCGCCACCTAAGGATAAGCGTATATTCATTTTGTTATTCCATTTGCAACACTTCGAAATATCAATTTCCGACCCTATAAAGTATATATATTCTTGATCAGCGTAAAAATCTAAGACGATCTAGCCATGCCTGTCCTTCTGTGTGATGAAACCACGCCATGTGGGGAGCATACGGCGGAATAAATGACCAGCTAAATCCATGAGTTGCATATTTCTCCGCGAGGAACCTTCCAGCAACTTGTAAAAACTTTTGGTGCTCTTTGAGGAGTTAATAACTTGCCCCGACGAAGTTGCGACCACTGTTCGAAAACATTGTCTTGGGGAGATCGCGCCTTCCAGGGATCCGAGCAAAGGTGGCTAAAAACCCTTCTGCCGACATGTTGGAATAAGCTTCAAAATGTAAGGCCTTCGTGGCAAAGCACACGAAAACCGCTGGGTAACTTTTTAATATTTTGGCATTCCGAATGGTTGAGGCTCGTATATTAAACGGCCCAGCAAAATCAACACCGGTGTAAGTGAAGGGTAACGAGAACGAGACACTTTCGGGTGGTAGTGATGCCATTAGTTGATTTTGAAAACGATGTTTAAATATTGTACATGATTTACAACTTCCATACATACATTTCCGTATTAGATTTTTTACGCGTGGCATATCATATCCCTGCCAGATTGCACGAAGCATAATATGATGCTCGGGATGGAGAAGAATCTGATGCGTAAATTGAATCAAAAGCTCTGTGAATTTAGACTTTCCTGGTGATTCCTATGATTGGGTGCATTTCATTGTATCTTAAGCCGGAGTTCGTTAGTCTTCCCCTGACTCTTAATAGACCGTTTTTATCCAAAACAAGTAAGAGCGTGCTAAGTTCGGCCGGGCCGAATCTTATATACCCTCCACCATTGATCGCATTTGTCGAGTTCTATGCGCGGTATCTCTTTTTAGACAAACATAGAATATTGAATAAGAACTGTTATCCTATTGGAGCTATATCAAGTTATAGTCCGATTCGGACCATAATTGAATGCTGATTGACATTGTAGAAGTCATTGTGTAATATTTCAGTTCATTCGGATAAGAATTGCGCCTTGTAAGGGCTCAAGAAGCAAAATCGGGAGATAGGTTTATATGGGAGCTGTATCAAGCTATTGATCGATTCATACCATACTAGACACGTATGTTGAAGGTCATGAGAGATGGCCTTATACAAAATTTCAGCCAAATCGGATGAGAATTGCGCCCTCTAGAGGTTCGAGACGTCAAGATCCTAGATCAGTTTATATGACAGCTATACCAGATTGTGAACCGATTTGAATCATATTTAGCACAGTTGTTGAAAGTAATACCAAAACACTACGTGCAAAATTTTAGTTAAATCGGACGATAATTGCGCACTCTAGGGGCTCAAGAAGTCAAGACCCAAGATCGGTTTATATGTCAGCTATATCAGGTTATGGACCGATTTAAACCATACTTGGCACAATTGTTGCACATCATAACAAAATACGTCGTGCAAAATTCCATTCCAATCGGATATGATTTGCGCCTTCTAGAGGTTCAAGAAGTCAAGACCCAAGATCGGTTTATACGGCAGCTATATCAAAACATGGACCGATATGGCCCATTTACAATACTAACCGACCTACACTGATAAGAAGTATTTGTGCAAAATTTCAAGCGGCTAGCTTAACTCCTTCGGAAGTTAGCGTGCTTTCGACAGACAGACGGACGGACGGACAGACGGACGGACATGGCTTAATCGACATAAAATTTCACGACGATCAAGAATATATACACTTTATGGGGTCTCAAACGAATATTTCATGTAGTTACAAACAGAATGACGAAATTAGTATACCCCCATCCTATGGTGGAGGGTATAAAAAGGGCTCACGGTTAGAAGTTTTCTTTTCCGGCTGATTCTCTGATAAGTTTTGTATTTCCTTCCGATAAAATCTTTGTTGGGCCAAGTGAATAATCCGTACTTTTGCAAATTCTATCTCTTCTGATCTTAACGTTAGACCATCAGGTATGGATTCTTTTTTGCAGGACTTACAAAACCGAAACGCGTAGCAAAAGACGCGCAAATAACGAGTGTAAGATGAAAATCGGTTAAGAATATCATCCCCATTTACTTCGATATGAAAGTTGGCGACTCGTTTACGTTCATGTTCAGTGGGTGTCTGTGGTTCAGGCCAATTCTGTGTTGGCTGCGAATGCCAAGATGGGCCGTGCCACCATAGTTCGGACTGTGCTAGTTCCAGAGGAGCGCATCCTCGAGAGTTCAGATCAGCAGGTTTATCGTCGGTATTAACGTACCTCCATTGATTGATTGGGGATTTCTGCTGCCACCCCAACACAATTGACGAGTCCGTCCACAGAAAAAGTTCATAGTCGAACTTAAAGTCCTCAACTACTGATCCTAATAACTTCGTGAGAAATCGTGCTCCGCATAACTTCAACTTTGGGATGGTCAACCTTTTCAATGGAGCAACTTTGGTCCTCGCGATAAGCAGGTGAGAACTTATAGAATCTTCAAGGTCGATTGTTCGGGTATAAAGTGCGTCACAATAGGCTTTCTCCGACGAGTCACAAAAGCCGTGTACTTGGACTGACGCTCGGGCCGAAAATTTGATCCAACGATCTATTTTGATGGTTGGGATAGACAATAGGCCTAGGGTGAATAAATCCCATCTAATTTTCACACGAGGTGCAACAATTTCATCCCTTCCGACTTTTTCCTTCCATAAATCCTGCATAATAATTTTGGCCACAACTATTGTGGGGGGTCAAATAATTTCGTGATTGTTGAGAAGATTTTCCTTTTCGTCGGTTGATTCTCCTGTGTAAGGGAGTCCATTGTATAAAAGAAGGAATCTGTGATGGCGTTCCATCGTATTCCTAATGTTCTCATGGAGCAGTATTTCTCTATTCTCAGAAATTCTTCGTTCAGAAGATGTTCCCGGGGCCAATTTTCAATGAGCGCATCATCGTTTGCCGTAAGTTTTCTCAGAAGAAATCCTGCAACAGAAAGATCTTTTAAAATTTGATCCTGTTTCTCCTTGGTTTCTTCGAGAGTATGGCCTCCCGATAGTATGTCGTCTACGTATATCTCATTTTGCAAGATATCCGTGGCTTTAGAATAAATCTCTCGGCTTTCATCACCGAGTCTTAAAAGCGTTCGAATCGCGAGGAGTGGTGCTGCGACGTGGAATGTCCGCGCTTGCTGGTCCAAACAAATACCATCCAAAGTGAGATTCACGGGCTTCGATGCCATTTCGTATTGATAAGACCACCCCTTGTTTGTGTATGAAAGGAAGGTAATCACTGCCGACAATGAGATCGATTTGTGCAGGCTTGTAAAAGAATGGATCCGCCGGATTCAAATTTGTAACCTCCTCCAAAATATTATCGTGTACTGCCCTCAATGGCAGTAGTTTTGCTAGACTAGGCACATGACTGCTTTGATATAAATTTTGAATTCTGATTTTTGAGAGCGGAGCGTTAGAATGTGTGGAGGCATTTTCATTATCGCGAAGATCGGAGGCATTTTCGCGTTGGCCTGGATTGATTTGGGCCTAGGGTACCACAGAGAACACAGCAGTACCTGTACTCACATTGTCTTTATTGCGTGAACATACGTGAAGCATGACCTTCTCCTTACAAGTCTGGTACCGCTTGCTTGCTTCCTTAAACTTCAAACCATTCACGTCCCCAAAATAGTGCTCATCCTTCTCATCTCCTAAAACTACTGTCTCGTAACTGGCAACCAAATTAGGCCATCTTCGTTCTAGTTCCAAATCCTTTATTTCTAACAATGGGGTAGCAGTGCTGTCTCCTAGCGCTTCTATCTCTTCGCACAATGATATCAGATAGTGAAAGTTAAATTAAAGTGGCTTTAATGGGCCTAAGGCAGGCCACCGTAGCGCGTAGGTTAGCATGTCCGCCTATGACGCTGAACGCCTGGGTTCGAATCCGGGCGAGGCCACCAGGGAAAATTTCCAGCGGTGGTTTTCCCCCTCCTAATGCTGGCAACATTTGTGAGGTACTATGCCATGTAAAACTTCTCTCCAAAGAAGGTGTCGCACTGCAGCAAGCCGTTCGGACTCGGCTATAAAAAAAGAGCCACCTTATCATTGAACTTAAACTTGAATCGGACTGCACTCATTGATATATGAGAACTTTGCCCCTGTTCCTTAGTGGAATGTTAATAGACAAAATTTGGATAGCATTGGCAAAAATTTCCTTTTTTTATGGGCCTAAGACCCTAAATCGGCGGATCGGTCTATATGGGGGCTATATCAAGATATAGTCCGATATAGACATATCTTCGAACTTAACCTGCGTATGGGCAAAAAAAGAACCTGTGCGAAGTATCAGCTCAATATCTCTATTTTTAAAGACTGTAACGTGATTTCAACAGACAGACAAACATAGACAAACATAGATCGTCTTAGATGTTTACGCTGATCAAGAATATATATACTTTATAGGGTCGGAATATTTCGATGTGTTGCCAACAGAATGACAAAATGAATATACCCCATCCTTCGGTGGTGGGTATAATTATATATTTGAGAGTAGAGTACGAACCTGATATCAACTTTTAGCACCAAGTGTCTGGATGACCCCCCAAAACACCCCTAATAATGGATACATTTACCAACCATGGCAATATGGGAATCAAATGAAAGGTAATTGAAACGAATTGCAAATCTGATAATTCCTTTCGGACCGAAGTACTACAACAAAAATGCACATGTCAGTATACATTTTATCGTTCTAGGACTAAATTTGCACTTATATAAAAACACAAGCTGAACAGGGCCCACTCCGCTGCGCCTTCCTTCACTCTCTTAATTTATCTGAGCCCTATACTGGCATGGTCAGGGAATAAGTCCTGTTTTGGGGTGCTGGTACGGCCTTTCAGATATTTCACCCCAATGTGGATATCTTTTTCGTGCTCTATTCCCAAACACCTTTCATTTAAGCCCTATATTGCTGAGGTAGGTAAATACATCGGGTATGGGAGTATTTTCGCAGGTGAGGTGGACGCCCATATATCAGATTCGAGCAATTTTTTGTTTTATTACCCCATTTGGAGGGTATTGGAGGTGGCGCGGCCCCCTAGATATCCCACCCTAAATAAGGATGCCAAATTTCTGTTTTTGAATTATTATAAACAAACTAAATTAGCCCTACTCTAATATACCATACCATATATAAAAGCCCCATATTGATATTGGTTTAAGGAGAGTTTATAGGATGAGGCCCAAATTTGTTTTCTAATCTCAAATACCTTTCATTTGAGCCACATATTGTCATGGTCGGTAAATTTGTGCTTTTTGTGGGGTGTTTTGGGAAAGGGGCCGTGCGCTAAGTACATAGTCTCACATTTGGATATCAGATTCGCATTCTACTCCCAAATACGTTTATTTAAGCCCCATATTGGTATGGCAAGTAAATAATTTCTGTTTGTTTTGGGGAAAATTGGTTTCGAATGTGGGTATAAAATTCATGCTAAATTCGTTTTCTAATCTCAAATACCTTTCATTTAAACCTCTTATTGCAAAAGTCAGCAAATATGTCCGGTTTGGGGTATGGGCCCTAAAACATCGAGCTCCACTATGTTTGAGACCCAAATGATCATGGCGAGCAAATACGTATTATTTGGGGTTTGTTATGGGGGTGGGACGTCACCTAGGTCTACTTCCAAATACCTTTCATTTGAGCCCCATATTTCCATAGTCGCCAGACATGTTGGGTTTGGGGCTGTTTTGGGGGATGGGGCGGCTACTCAGTGACATGGCTCTGAAATTGAGCCCCATATTGCAAGTGTCAGCAAACACGTCCTATTTAGGTGGTGTTATGCGGGTGGGGTGATCCCATTGACACTTTTTCCTAAAGATTGATATCAGATTCCTGCTTTAGTCCCTAATACCTCTAATTTGAGACCCATATTGCTATGGTCGTAAGTTTGTCCTGTTAGGGGGTTATGTTGGGAGGGCCACCCTCCCAAACTCTTGGATCCACATTTGGATATCAGGTTTGTGTTCTACATTCAAATACCTTTTATTTGAGACCCATTTTGCCATGGTCGGTGTATATGTCCGATTTAGGGGTGTTTTCAGGTTTGGGGTGGTCCACCAAACACTTGGTCGGATAATTGGTTATCAGACAAGTTTTCCGATCTAAAATACCTTTCATTTGATTCCCATATTGTCTTGATTGGTGTATATATATATTTGGTAGGTATTGGGGGTGGGGCGCCTAAAATTACATACCTTATGTCCCTTAGCAGTTATATCGAAATGTTATCCGATTTGGACCAAATAATAATAAGTACAGTAGCTATATCTAAAAATAAACAAATCGGAACTTTATACGACGCGGATGTCGAAAAGCCTAACATAAAACACTGCGTCAAATTTCAGTGAAATCGGATTATAAATGCGCCTTTTATGGGGCCAAGACTTTAAACCGAGATATCGGTCTACATGGCAGCTTTATCCAAATCTGGACAGATCTGGGCCAAAATGAAGAAGGACGTCGAACAAACAAACAACAAGTAAAAGCGTGCTAAGTTCGGCCGGGCCGAATCTTATATACCCTCCACCATGGATCGCATTTGTCAAGTTCTTTTCCCGACATCTCTTCTTAGGCAAAAAAGGATATAAGAAAAGATTTGCTCTGCTATTACAGCGATATCAAGATATGGTCCGGTTTGGACCACAATTAAATTATATGTTGGAGACCTGTGTAAAATGTCAGCCAATTCGAATAAGAATTGCGCCTTTTGGGGGCTCAAGAAGTAAAATAGAGAGATCGATTTATATGGGAGCAGTATCGGGCTATAAACCGATTCAGACAATAATAAACACGTATGTTGATGATCATGAGAGAATGCGTCGTACAAAATTTCAGGCAAATCGGATAATAATTGCGATGAAGTCATGAAGTCAAGTCCCAAGATCTGTTTATATAACAGCTATATCAGGTTATTAACCTATTTGAACCATAGTTGGCACAAATGTTAAAGGTATCATAACAAAATACTATGTGCAAAAATTCATTCCAATCGGATAAGAATTGCGCACTCTAGAGGCTCAAGAAGTCAAGACCCAAGATCGGTTTATATGGCAGCTATATCAGGTTATGAACCGATTTGAACCATACTTGGCACAGTTATTGGATATCATAACAAAACACGTCGTGCAAAATTTCATTCCCATCGGATAGGAATTGCGCCTTCTAGAGGCTCAAGAAGTCAAGACCCAAGATCGGTTTATTTGGCAGCTATATCAGGTTATGGACCGATTTGAACCATACTCGGCATAGTTGTTGGATATCATAACAAAACACGTCGTGCAAAATTTCATTCCAATCGGATAAGAATTGCGTCTTCTAGAAGCTCAAGAAGTCAAGACCCAAGATCGGTTTATATGGCAGCTATATCAAAACATGGACCGATATGGCCCATTTACAATACCAACTGACCTACACTAATAAGAAGTATTTGTGCAAAATTTCAAGCGGCTAGCTTTACTCCTTCGGAAGTTAGCGTGCTTTCGACAGACACACGTACGGACGGATGGACAGACGGACAGACATGGCTAGATCGACATAAAATGTCGCGACGATCAAGAATATATACACTTTATGGGGTCTCAGACGAATATTTCGAGTAGTTACAAACAGAATGACGAAATTAGTATACCCCCCATCCTATGGTGGAGGGTATAAAAAACAGACGCGTAAAGCTAGCCGCTTTAAATTTTGCACAGATACTTAATATTGATGTACAATACGTTGTCGCGAAGTGCAAATAGGCCATATCGGTTCAGATTAAGGTATAGCTCCCATATAAGCCGATCTCCTGATTCGACTTCTTGAGCCCCTGGAAGCCGAAATTTTCGTCCGATTTGGCGGAAATTTCGCACATAGTATTTTTCTATGACTTGCAACAACTGTGCCAAAGCACGTCAAAATCACTCTATAACCTGATATAGCTCCCATTTAAACCGATCTCGAGATTGGAATAATTGAGCCCCTGCAAGCCGCAATTTTCATCCGATTTGGATGAAATTTGCAGATTAAGGTATAGCTCCCATATAGGCCGATCTCCTGATTCGACTTCTTGAGCCCCTGGAAGCCGCAATTTTCGTCCGATTTTGCGGAAATTTAGCACATAGTATTTTTCTATGACTTGCAACAACTGTGCCAAAGCACGTCAAAATCACTCTATAACCTGATATAGCTCCCATATAAACCGATCTCGAGATTGGAATAATTGAGCCCCTGCAAGCCGCAATTTTCATCCGATTTGGATGAACTTTGCACATGGTGTTTTGTTAAGACTTCCAATAACTGTGCTAAGTACGGATCAGGTCGGCCAAGAACCTTATATAGCTCGCATAAAAACCGATTTACCAATATGACTTCTTGAGTCCTTCAAATCCTCAATTTTCATCCGATTTGGCTGAAATTTTGCACATAGTGTTCTGTTACGAATTCCAACAACTGATTTGCTCCCATGAGAACCGGTCTCTCAACCATCCGTGTTTAGTTCCCAGAGCTTCAATTTTTGCTAGTTTGACAGAAGTTTGGTATGTAGGATAAATTTATTCAACTCAATTTATTTTGCATACATTTTTAGCTGAACCCATGGTAGTGGGTTCCTAAGATTCGGCCCTGCCGAACTTAGCACGATTTTACTGGTTATTTTCAGGACACAAATCGTCTTAAGAAAATTCACGTAGTTGATCACGGTATCACCCTTTCTAATTTGAAACCAATTTGTGCATAATTTCTCTGACAACTGTCACCCAGGTTTTTCCGCTCCATACCATTGCAGATAAGCAAAAAATTCTGATCTATATTCATAAGAATGATTCCATTCAGGTTGGGTATTTGCATTTTGTTAATAAAACAAGATTTTGTGGTGCACTGCAAACTACAATTCCAGGAAAATGAATACAAACAATCATTTGAATAATTGTCAATGGATTGTGTGAGTCCTTCGATAGTAGATTTGAAAGCCTATACCAGCTTGTGGATAAACTGTGTATTCTGAAAATACCTGCTCAGTTGCTTATCAAGACTTGTGTTCATGTAGCAGCCACACATGTAAAAATAGATCGAAATTGTACATCGGATGCCATACCAATAGAAAATAAATATGGTCTAATAAGTATAAACAAAGGATGTTGAAATAAAAAAATAAAATCAACCTGACAGCATGGAGAAATGACCCAAGACAAATAGTTGATAACATTTTTTGACTTTGAAACCATATTTTGCATCTTAATTAGAGGCAAATTCATGTAGTAGAAATTGGAAAATTCACATTACACGGGGGAGGTGGAGGTGTGATTTCATATGCATATGAAACATGTTGTGACATACAGATATGAAACAACATAATCACTTCGGGAAATGTTGGGCTTATTAAGCCCTAATGTATCTTTCAATTCCTGGCGGACCAATTGAGCCGATGTTACATCATTAGCCTCATGCAGATGCAATTCTGAAATTCTTACCGTAGTATTCTGTTACGACTTGTTTGTGCCAAATATAGTCAAAATCGCTGTATAACCTTATATAACTTTCAAATAAACCGAAAATTTGAATTATTGATTCCTAAGAAGCTGCTTTGGCTGGCCGTTGGCTGAAATTTTTACACATAATCTTTGGTATTCTCCAAATCGGCCTTTAGCCCTATATAACTCCCATATAAACTAATCTCCCGATTAGTCTTCTATGAACCATAGGAGCTTCAAATTTTTTTTTAAAATTGATGGTGTTTGATGGGTATCCACCACCATATGATCGGGGGTATATTCATTTAGTCATACCGTTTGCAACACATCGAAATATACATATACGACCCTACAAAGTATATATATTTTGAATAGTCGTAAAATTGTAAGACGATTTAACGATGTCCGTGAGTTTGTCCGTCCGTCTGTAGTTATCACTCTACAGCTTTCAACAATTGAGTTATTGAGCTGAAATTTGGTACAGATATTTCTTCTTGATGCACTCAGGTTAATTTCTTGAACGATCCAAATCGGACCATATTTGGGTATTGCTGCTTTATAGACTGATGTGTCGATATTGGGGCCCATGAATTATTGAAACAGTGAGTAGTTTTAGGCCTCCCAATATCTGCCCAAATGTGGTTAAGATCGAACTATATTTGGATATAGCTGTCATATAGACCGATCTACCGATTAAGGGTCTGAAGCCCATAAATGCTTTATTTATTGCCGGATTTCGCTGAAATTTGAAATAGTGAGTTATTTTAAGCCTCCCGACATATAACCTGAATATGGTTTAGATCGGACTATATATAGATATAGCTGCCATATAGACCGATCTCCCCATAAAGGGTCTGAAGCCCATAAAAGCTTTATTTTTTAGCCGATTTCACTGAAATTTGAAACCGCATATAGTTCATATCGGATTATATTTAGTTATAGCTGTCATGTAGACCGATATTCAGATTAAGGGTCTGACGCCCATAAAAGCTTTAATTATTACCCGATTTCACTGAAATGTGAATCAGTGAATTGTTTTAAGCCTCCCGACAAACTACCCAAATATAATTCAGATCATATTATATAGATATATCTCTCATATCGACCGATCTTCCAATTTAGGGATTTCGCTGAAACTGCTACTTGTATATGAGTTCTCGGGACTTGAATAAAATATTTGTGGACATTTAACAAAACAACATATCTCGAAAATAGGCATTTTACAGCAGACCGATAAAACACATAAAATAGCACACAAAACTTTTTGTGTATGAATTTAAGCAAATGTGAACAGCTAATAAGATAGACTAGTCTTTGATGGTTCTTTTACGCCAAGTTTCAAATTTACAGCACTAACCGCTTTTGAAAAAAACTTAGAAATACTAAAATATACTGTTTTGTAAAATTTACTTTAAGCAAAACAAGTAAGAGCGTGCTAAGTTCGGCCGGGCTGAATCTTATATACCCTCCACCATTGATCGCATTTGTCGAGTTCTATGCGCAGTATCTCTTTTTAGACAAGACATACAAGACATACAAGACAGACAAGACAGACAAGACAGACAAGACAGACAAGACAGACAAGACAGACAAGACAGACAAGACAGACAAGACAGACAAGACAGACAAGACAGACAAGACAGACAAGACAGACAAGACAGACAAGACAGACAAGACAGACAAGACAGACAAGACAGACAAGACAGACAAGACAGACAAGACAGACAAGACAGACAAGACAGACAAGACAGACAAGACAGTCAAGACAGACAAGACAGACAAGACAGACAAGACAGACAAGACAGACAAGACAGACAAGACAGACAAGACAGACAAGACAGACAAGACAGACAAGACAGACAAGACAGACAAGACAGACAAGACAGACAAGACAGACAAGACAGACAAGACAGACAAGACAGACAAGACAGACAAGACAGACAAGACAGACAAGACAGACAAGACAGACAAGACAGACAAGACAGACAAGACAGACAAGACAGACAAGACAGACAAGACAGACAAGACAGACAAGACAGACAAGACAGACAAGACAGACAAGACAGACAAGACAGACAAGACAGACAAGACAGACAAGACAGACAAGACAGACAAGACAGACAAGACAGACAAGGCAGACAAGACAGACAAGACAGACAAGACAAACGAGACAGACAAGATCGTCTTCACATTCTGCATGACCTACAGATGTAGCGTATTAACAATGAACAAGTAAAAGCGTGCTAAGTTCGGCCGGGCCGAATCTTATATACCCTCCACCATGGATCGCATTTGTCGAATTTTTTTTCCCGGCATCTCTTCTTAGGCAAAACGGGATATAAGAAAAGATTTGCTCTGCTATTAGAGCGATATCAAGATATGGTCAGGTTTGGACCACAATTAAATTATATGTTGGAGGCCTGTGTAAAATTTCAGCCAATTCGAATAAGAATTGCGGCCTTTGGGGGCTCAAGAAGTCAAGATCCCAGATCGGTTTATATGGCAGCTATATCAGGTTATAAACCGATTTGAACCATACTTGGCACAGTTGTTGGATATCATAACAAAACACGTCGTGCAAAAATTCATTCAAATCGGATAAGAATTGCGCCCTCTAGAGGCTCTAGAAGTCAAGACCCATGATCGGTTTATATGGCAGCTATATCAGGTTATGAACCGATTTGAACCATACTTGGCACAGTTGTTGGATATCATAACTAAACACGTATTGCCAAAATTCATTCAAATCGGATAAGAATTGCGCTCTCTAGAGGCTCATGAAGTCAAGACCCAAGATCGGTTTATATAACAGCTATATCATATATGGACCGATATGGCCCATTTACAATGACGTTAATTTAAATGTTAGTTCTACTCGCTTAGAGTGGATGATATGGTATGGTGGTTGTCTATGAATGACTATTTACCATATGACTACCTATTAAATAGACATCATTTAGTCTTTTTTTATACCCACCACAGAAGGATGGGCTCCTAGTACAACTTCCTGTTTCAAATTTCATTAAAATCAGGCAAAAAATTAGGCTTTTATGGTCTTAAGACCCTAAATCGCCAGATCGGTCTATATGGCCGCTATATCCAAATACAGTCCAATTTGCCCATTCAAGAACTTGAATAGCGTACAGAAGAAATAGAACTATCTGCAAAATTTCAACTCAATACCTCAATTTTAGAAGACTGTAGCGTGATTACAACTGACGGACATACGGAAATACGGACAACGTAAAATCCTCTTAGAATTTTACGACAATCAGAAATATATATTCTTTGTAGGGTCGGAAATGGATATTCCGATGTGTTGTAAACGTAATGACTAAATAAACATACCCCCCATACTTAGTTGGTGCTTTACCTCCTAAAATTGTCTCGAATAGGTCATTTGACAATGGGGCATCAAGTGATAGATATTTTTAAGTGGAGTTCCTTATTCAAATTTGTGCTCAAGTGGCAGATGGAGTGAGGCGCACAATTGCCCTACGCCCAATGTTTTAGGCGCTAAGCCGCTCCAAGCGAGTAGCAACAAGTGAAAAGGCGTTAAGTTCGGCCGGGCCGAACTTTGGATACCCACCACCTCGGATATATAAGTAAACCGCCTTTCATCAAAATTCGGTGAAAATTGCATACCTTATGCCCCATAGCAGCTATATCAATATATGTTCCGATTTAGACCAAATACTAATAAGTACAAGTTATTGTTCAATTGTATATAACAAAATATTGGTCTTTTTAGAAGTTATATCTAACAAGTAAAAGCGTCCTAAGTTCGGCCGGGCCGAATCTTATATACCCTCCACCATGGATCGCATTTGTCGAGTTCTTTTCCCGGCATCTCTTCTTAGGCAAAAAAACGGATATAAGAAAAGATTTGTTCTGCTATTAGAGCGATATCAAGATATGGTCCGGTTTGGACCACAATTAAATTATATGTTGGAGACCTGTGTAAAATGTCAGCCAATTCGAATAAGAATTGCGCCCTTTGTGGGCTCAAGAAGTAAAATAGAGAGATCGATTTATATGGAAGCTGTATCGCCTACAGACCGATTCAAACCATAATAAACACGTATGTTAATGGTCATGAGAGAATCCGTCGTACAAAATTTCAGGCAAATCGGATAGAAGTCGCTACAGGCTCAAGAAGTCAAGATCCCAGCTCGGTTTATATGTGGTCTTGTACTTGTACTTTATTTGACATAGTTGTTGAAAGTAACAATAAAAAACGTCTTGCGAAATTTCAGCCAAATCGGATAGAAATTGAGTCCTCTCAGAAGCTCAAGAAGTCAAGTCCCCAGATCTGTTTATATGACAGCTATATCAGGTTATGAACCGATTTGATCCATATTTGGCACAGTTGTTGGATATCATAACAAAATACTACGTGCCAAAATTCATTCAATTTGGATAAGAATTGCGCCCTCTAGAGGCTCAAGAATTCAAGACCCAAGATCGGTTTATATGACAGCTATATAAGGTTATGGACCGATTTCAACCATACTTGGCACAGTTGTTGGATATCGTAACAAAACACGTCGCGCAAAATTTCATTCCAATCGGATAGGAATTACGCACTCTAGAGGCTCAAGAAGTCAAGACCCAAGATCGGTTTATATGGCAGCTATATCAGGTTATGAACCGATTTGAACCATACTTGACACAGTTGTTGGATATCGTAACAAAACACGTCGTTCAAAATTTCATTCCAATCGGATGAGAATTGCGCACCCTAGAGGTTCAAGAAGTCAAGACCCAAGATCGGTTTATATGGCAGCTATATAAGGTTATGGACCGATTTGAACCATACTTAGCACAGTTGTTGGATGTCATAACAAAACACGTCGTGCAAAATTTCATCCTAATCGGATAAGAATTGCGCACTCTAGAGGTTCAAGAAGTTAAGACCCAAGATCGGTTTATATGGCAGCTATATCAAAACATGGACCGATATGGCCCATTTACAATACCAACCGACCTACACTAATAAGAAGTATTTGTGCAAAATTTCAAGCGGCTAGCTTTACTCCTTCGGAAGTTAGCGTGCTTTCGACAGACAGACGGACGGACGGACGGACAGACGGACGAACATGGCTAGATCGACATAAAATTTCATGACGATCAAGAATATATACACTTTATGGGGTCTCAGACGAATATTTCGAGTAGTTACAATCAGAATGACGAAATTAGTATACCCCCCATCTTATGGTGGAGGGTATAAAAATAAACCGATCTGAAATATATACGACACGGATGTCGAAAAGCATAATATCAGTGTGTCAAATTTCAGTGCAATCGGAGTAAAAATGTGCCTTTTATGGGGCCAAGACTTTAAATCGAGAGATCGGTCTATATGGCAGCTATATGCAAATCTTGATTTGTTCCAAATTTCGGCAACATCGGACAATTAATGCATTTTTTATGGCTTAAAACCTAAAACCGAGAGATCGGTCTATATGGAAGCTATATCCAAATCTGGACCGATCTGGGCCAAATTGACGGAGAATGTTGAAGGGCCTAACACAACTCACTGCCCCAAATTTCAGCAAAATCGAATAGTAAATGTGGCTTTTATGGGCCTAAGACCCTAAATTGGAGGATTGGTCTATATGGCAGCTATATCCAAATCTGAACCGATCTGAGCCATATTGACGGAGGATGTCAAAGGGCCTAAGGCAACTCACTGCCCCGAATTTCAGCAAAATCGGTTAATAAATGTGGCTTTTATGGGCCTAAGACCCTAAATCGGAGGATAGGCCTAAAGTATGTTTACGCAACTTGGCCCAAATCGGTCCAGATTTGGATATAGCTGCCATGTAGACCGAAATCTCGATTTAAAGTCTTGGCCCCATAAAAGACGCATTTATAATCCGATTTCACTGAAATTTGACACAGTGGCTTATGTTCGACTTTTCGACATCCGTGTCGTATATAGTTCAGATCGGTATGAGGTATATGAGTATAAGGTATGAAATTTTCACCGAATTTTGATAAAAGGTGGTTTACATATATACCCGAGGTGGTGGGTATTCAAAGTTCGGCCCGGCCGAATTTAACACCTTTTTACTTGTTCCACATTCAGTTGAGGGTTGTGCATCGAATTGTCTGTCTGGTAATTTTAACGTGTTGCTCTGTTTATTTGTCGTTTATCTACCCTTGCCATTTGTATTACCATTTGTCATATGTCAATGAACCAAAAAGATAAATGCTTTTTTAAAAAATTGTTATACCATACAAATTATTAAAAATATATCATATTGTAAGTACTGCAATGGCCAAAAATATCTTTTGTCAATCTTGATTAGGTGTTTTCTGGTTGCAATAGCACTTTTGGCGTCCAAAACATCAGTTGTTGACGGTTAAACCCTAAACAATGTCGCACAACACAGAGTGGTTATTCGTGGTGCTTGTTGTGGTTCAGGCAAATTGGGCAATAAAAATTAAGTTCACCAATTTGCAGTGTGACGAGTACGACAAGCCATTCGCCAACTTTGAGAAATGTCGGCTTAAGGCAATAGATCGCCATAGAGTGGCCTTAAATGTTACCGTCGCCTTGCATCAGATACCTGTAAATAATGTTTCAGTGAGTAGAAAAGCCTCTGTATTGGTTTTCTTTAAAAAAAAAAATTAATTCCAGCTTAATGTACAACTACTGAAGAAAGGCAATGGTTACAGGCCCTTCATGTATAACAACACCATGGATTTTTGTCAGTTCTTAAAAACACCATCGCGTTATATGTTTTGGAAAATTGTATTCTTACGTATGGTGAGACCAGCCTCGAATATTAATCACACCTGTCCATTCGATGTAAGTGAGCTCTGAGATACATATAATGCTCTATGTCATATACGAAAACAAGTAAAAGCGTGCTAAGTTCGGCCGGGCCGAATCTTGGGAACCCACCACCAGGGAAAGGGAGCTATATCTAATTATACAGGGTGGCTGATGAATATTGCTACAATGATGAATATTGCTACATTTTTTTTTCGGTGTATGGAATACATTTTTCTTTTATTCATGTTAAATTAAATTATTAAATTAATTATTAAATTATTATTAATTAAATTAATTAATTAATTAATTAAATTAATTATTAAATTATTATTATTAAATAGAAAAAAAGTTATTACATTTTTTTTTGGTAGCGGCTTTCATCAGCCACCCTGTAGAACACTATGTGCACAATTTCAACCAAATCGGACAAAAATTGTGGCTTCCATGAGCTCAAGAAGTCAAATCGGGAGATCGGTTAATATGGGAGCTATATCAAGTTATAGACCGATTTAGACCGTACTTAGCTCAGTTGTTAAAAATCATAACAGAACACCATGTTCAAAATTTCAGCCAAATCGGACAAAAATTGTGGCTTCCATGTGCTCAAGAAGTCAAATCGGGAGATTGGTTACTATGGGAGCTACAGGGTGGCTGATGAAAGCCGCTACCAAAAAAAAATGTAATAACTTTTTTTCTATTTAATAATAATAATTTAATAATTAATTTAATTAATTAATTAATTAATTTAATTAATAATAATTTAATAATTAATTTAATAATTTAATTTAACATGAATAAAAGAAAAATGTATTCCATACACCGAAAAAAAAATGTAGCAATATTCATCATTGTAGCAATATTCATCAGCCACCCTGTATATCCAAATCTAAAGCTATATGGGCCATTTGCAATTCCCGATGACCTACATCAATATAAGGTATCTGTGAAAAATTTTAAACATCTAGCTATACGCGTTCTTACACTATCGTGATTTCGATAGACGGACTGACGGACGGACGGGCATGGCTAGTTTAGAAAGTCGAGACGATCAAGAATATATATACTTTATGGGGTCCTAGATCAATGATCCTGTGGTGGTGGGTATAATTAAGGTTATACTTGATGTTTAATTAAGGATTAAAATAATTTTTTTTCTTTTGCATAGCATAACATCATTGTCCAAAATTTAATTTTGGATAGCTCCATGTTGGACCTTATACCATTTCCTGCAGACGATTACATGATGCGCTTTAAAGTTGGTGCCTACAATCACTACAAGGCCGAAGTTCGTGCTTTTATTCAAATTTATAATTGAACATAATAAGTTGACTTGTATAGAAGTTAAAAAACTTTATTAAAAATAGAAAAAGACAAAGTCAACATAAGAAGGGCAATGTTAACTTTTCTTCTTAAACATTTGTGTTTGTATGTTGGTTTGTTTATTTGAGGGTATGTTAGTATGATCGTTCCTTTTAGGCTCAAAAACGGCTGAACCTATTTTCTTAAATTTCACAGAGGTACTCAATAAACCGGCTTTTTCCTAAAACCGTTTTTCAAACATTTCAAACAAATGACCTTTTTTAAAAAAATTTATTTAAGTTCTTTAATTTTTTTTTTATTTTTTATTTTTAAAAACCCGTTTAAACCGGTTAATTCTTTATTCACGAAACATTTTTTACATTTTATAAATAAACTTTGAGATTAGGTCAACCAGCATCTCCTTTTTCAGTTTCTGAGACAACATTGAAGTAGTGATCGAGCACATATTGGGTTACCTAAAGTATTGCGGATTTTTTAAAAGAAAGTAAATTCATTTTTAATAAAACTTAGAATGAACTTTAATCAAATATGTAATTGCTATTTTGTTCGATAACCTTTTGCCATCTTCCTGGCAAATTTAGTATTCCACGCTCATAGAACTTCTGGCCTTTATCTGCAAAAAACTGAACCAAGTGCGATTTTATAGCCTCATCATTGCCGAAAGTTTTACCATTAAAGGAGTTCTGCAAAGATCGAAATAAATGGTAGTCTGATGGTGCAAGTTCAGGGCTATATGGTGGATGCATCAAAAGTTCCCAGCCAAGCTCACTCAGTTTTTGGCGTTGTCCTGGTGGAATATGACACCTTTACGATTGACCAATTCTGGTCGCTTCTCCTTGATGGCTGTATTCAATTTGTCCAATTGTTGACAGTAAACATCCGAATTAATCGTTTGGTTCCTTGGAAGCAGCTCAAAATATACCACACCCTTCCAATCCCACCAAACAGACAGCTTAACCTTGTTTTGGTGGATATCAGCCTTTGAAGTGGTTTGAGCTGGTTCACCATGCTTGGACCATGATCGTTTTCGACTAACGTTGTTGTAAACAATCCATTTTTCATCTCCAATTATGATTCGTTTTAAAAACGGATCGAATTCATTGCGTTTAAGGTGCGTTGATTCGGTTTGTTAAATGAATTTCTTTCAATACATGTGGTACCCAAATATCAAGCTTTTTCACCTGTCCAAGACTTTTTATGTGTCGATAACGCGCACTGGACCGCCCTATGTATTAAGCTCCGACATTTTCTTCTCCATGTCCAGAAATTTCTTATCATACGTCAGGAACTTCTTATTCAGTTTCTTAATTTGGCCTTCTACATTTTCAACACTTTTTTCCATAATTTTAAGTTTCTGAAACAGAAGTGAGGAAGTTTCGCTTAACTTCGCATCCACTTCATCTAGTTTTTTCCAATTTTTCTTCCATCCTACGAGATTTTTTTTCCAACTTTCTTGAAGTGTCTTCCATCATTTTCTACCATCTTAGAGAGATTTTCTTCCATCTTACGAGAGTTTTCTTCCTTTTTTCCGGAAGTGTCTTCCATACTCTTATCGATATATCGAGAACACCCTTACTGATGTCAATTTTACGGCGCTCAAATTCCACTAATAGTTTTGTAGTTCCTCTAATAACCGCTTTTGTAGTTTGTGCAATTTGCACAAATTTTTACTGAAAGTCGTTAGCGTTCTTTATTTACCAGCAGAAGAGAGTGCGAGAAAGAGCAAATCCGAACGGCGTGCCACAGTGCGAAACCTCTTTGGAGAGAAGTTTTACATGGCATAGCACCCCACAAATGTTTCCAGCATTAGGAGGGGAAAACCACCGCTGAAAATTTTTTCTGATGGTCTCGCTAGGATTCGAAACCAGGCGTTCAGCGCCATAGTCGGACAAGCTAACCTCTGCGCAACGGTGGCCTCGGTAGCAGAGGTAAGTAAAAAATATATAAAATACAGTTTATTAGTACGTAATAATTAAATTTTTTAAATTTATATTTACTTTTAATGAAGATTCAACTCGCCAAATGATGTTGTAATTTTACCTCAAGTCGTTTATTCTACATTAGAAGGAAATTGTAAAATTTGCAGAATTATTTGGAAAATCTTGAAAAATAAATACATTGTACTATCCTTCCAGACACCGGATTCTAAAGTGTTTTAATAGAATCATTCTCATTGTTGAGCTACGATGAAACCAAAACCGTTCCTTTGAATTTGTTAAGGATGGAAGATGCTGCTATGGGATTAAGTGGGTCTGGCTGGGCAGTTAAAAGTGACGCATAATTGGGTTGGAAAAAATTAGTACAAATTAGACTGTCAATTGTGAACGGATACAGACAGATATCTTCAATCATAAAACAGTGTCGGTAGCCGCCACATCATCAAATAGAAAGGTCACTTAGTCTCACATCAGTGGTCGCAGCAATTTGTCTAGCCACAATATCCAGAAGCATAAGGTGGTTAGTCCAAGGTTTCTTTGTCAGCACATCAAGTGCAGCCGACAAGGGACTTGAGAACTCTGTTTCTATTTTTGTGTACGGTGATGTTACGTGAAGCAGTTGTAGTCCTATACAGACTTCGAAATGCATGATGATGCTCGGTGTATGGAAATTGATCAACGGGAGGACCAGGAGAAGTAGACCCTCATACTGATGAGAGAAGGCAGATCGGTCTATACGACTTCACCTTGCTCGTGTCCTTTCCAGGTTTTTCAGGGACCACACTGCCCATCTTCAAAACATCGGATTCTATTATAGTGTTCAGACAGGCTGAGTACAATTGGTTTCCTAAGCAACTAAATACAAAACCAACCAAAACAAAAATCAGCTGTTGTTCTGCAAATTTTCACTGGAAGTCGTTCGCATACTTTTGCTTGCAAATTTTTTAAAGAGAGTAAAATGGTTCTCACTCTCCTGCAAAGTTTTACTGCAAAACTACGAAAACGGACCTAATATAAACCAATCTTTCTTAAGGGAGAATATCAAGATGGTATATCGCATTAAGTATAAGCTATATAAACTCTTTAAGCTATGCGCCATAATGCCAATAATTCTTATCAGAAGTTAGTGGACATTTTCAATTAAAAAACAAGTAAAAGCGTGCTAAGTTCGGCCGGGCCGAATCTTATATACCCTCCATCATGGATCGCATTTGTCGAGTTCTTTTCCCGGCATCTCTTCTTAGGCAAAAAAGGATATAAGAAAAGATTTGCTCTGCTATTAGAGCGATATCAAGATATGGTCCGGTTCGGACCACAATTAAATTATATGTTGGAGACCTATGTAAAATGTCAGCCAATTCGAATAAGAATTGCGCCCATTGGGGGCTCACGAAGTGAAATAGAGAGAACGATTTATAAGGGAGCTGTATCGGGCAATAGACCGATTCAGACCATAATAAACACGTTTGTTGATGGTCATGAGAGGATCCGTCGTACAAAATTTCAGGCATATCGGATAATAATTGCGACCTCTAGGGATCAAGAAGTCAAGATCCCAGATCGGTTTATATGGCAGCTATATCAGTTTATGGACCGATTTGAACGTTATTTGACACAGTTGTTGATAGTAAGAATAAAATACGTCATGCAAAATTTCAGCCAAATCGGATAGGAATTGGGCCCTGTAGAAGCTCAAGAAGTCAAATCCCCAGATCTGTTGTTGGATATCTAACGAAATACTTCGTGCAAAAATTCATTCAAATCGGATAAGAATTGCGCACTCTAGAGGCTCAAGAAGTCAAGACCCAATATCGGTTTATATGGCAGCTATATCAGGTTATAGACCGATTTGAACCATACTTGGCACATTTGTTGGGTATCATAAGAAAACACGTCGTGCAAAATTCCATTCCAATCGGATAAGAATTGCGCACTCTAGAGGCTCAAGAAGTCAAGACCCAGATCGGTTTATATGGCAGCTATATCAGGTTATAAACCGATTTGAAGCATACTTGACACAGTTGTTGGATGTCATAACAAAACACGTCGTGCAAAATTTCATCCCAATCGGATAAGAATTGCGCACTCTAGAGGCTCATGAAGTCAAGACCCAAGATCGGTTTATATGGCAGCTATATCAAAACATGAACCGATATGGCCCATTTGCAATACCAACCGACCTACACTAATAAGAAGTATTTGTGCAAAATTTCAAGCGGCTAGCTTTACTCTTTCGGAAGTTAGCGTGCTTTCGACAGACAGACGGACGGACATGGCTAGATCGACATAAAATATCGCGACGATCAAGAATATATATACTTTATGGGGTCTCAGACGAATATTTCGAGTAGCTACAAACAGAATGACGAAATTAGTATACCCCCCATCTTATGGTGGAGGGTATAAAAAATCAAGTCAGCATGGCTACAACAGCATATCAAAACGCAATAAATTCAAATTTTTGCACTTTTGTATACATTCGATACCCGATATTCAGCCAGTCGCAAGTTTACTATGACGCAATTATCGATATTGTTGTTGATGTGCATTTTAATTCTCCCCAGTGAAATAAAAGGCCTGAAGATTAAGATTACAAACCTGCAATGTGAGGAATTTGACAAGCCATTTGCCAATTCAGATACAGATCTACTTCCTATATATATCTTTCATCCGATATGGACTTTTAAAGCTGTAGCAGCCACAGTTTTGGTCCGATCTTCAAAAATTTTGCATGACGTCCCAATATGTGTGCGATATTTCTGCAAAATCTGTCCAGATTTAGATATAGCTCCTATATGTATTGGACGCTACAGATGCAGCATGAATCAAAAGCTGGATATTGTGTTCGTGTTTTGACGACACTTTCGAAGCAATCTTTTTCTTTTGTCGCTAAGTTTCCTCGCTATAACTAACATATGGACGACCTCTTTTCCTTAAAACATCGCTATTTATTAGTTTAACGATGGTCTCAGTATATAATCACACTCTTTTATTTTTGAGAAAAGGACTTTCTTTCCTGCCATTTTCATACCCACCACCGAAAGATGGGGTTATATTCATTTTGTCATTCCGTTTGCAACACATCGAAATATCCATTTCCAGCCCTATAAAGTATATATAAATTCTTGATCTTCGTAAAAATCTAAGACGATCTAACCATGTCCGTCCGTCTGTCTGTTTAAATCACGCTACAATCCTTAAAAGTAGAGATATTGAGCTGAAACTTTGCACAGATTCTTTTCTGTGCAAAGTCTCCTCTTGATTTCCTTCTTCAATTTGGCACAGATGGGTCCAGATTTTGATATAGCTACCATATAGACCGATTAGCCGATTTAGGGTCTTAGGCCCATAAAAACCACATTTATTGTCCAAAATTTGGGACGGTGAGTTGTGTTAGTCCCTATTTGATTTCTTGATTTTTGTACGATTTGGTTGAAATTTTGCATGTAATGTTCTGTATGGACTTTCAACTGTGCCGCGTATGATTTAAATCAATCTATAACCTAATATAGCTCCCATATATACCGATCTTTCGATTTGAAATTTGGCAATTTTTTCACAGAATGAAAGTACACATTAATACATTTCAACACATATCTATTTTTTCACGGATACACCCCGATACCGAAAGTTCTACTCCAAGCAACACACGGACAACGATACAAACTACACCAAAAAGATATCACATGCTAACTCAAAATTATATATTGAAAAATTTACTTTTGGCCTCGAAAACCTGTCCTACAGTGCATAGCATGACATTATAATTAATTGAGAATCTTATCATAGATGGCTCCATTTTGGAATTGAAACCTTTCTCCTTAGACGATTACATGACACGGATCAAAGTTGGCGCTTATAATCATTATAAAGCGGAGGTTAAGACTTATATAACAAACTACGATTGAAAAAATATGACGAATTTTTAAAAAATGTTTTCTTAAATTTGGCAAATTATATACATTTGATTAAAAACTGGGGGAGACGTCCAGCACGAAAGGGGGCCGCTTCAATGAGATAAGAGTATGTCGATGGTTTGGATGTTATCCAAGCTATTTCATCAACTGGTTGTGGACTGTATTGTGGGATCACAGACTCACAGCTCTCACCAATATACCAAGGTGAAAGAGGTTACCCTTAGCGCGGAATAAAAAAAGGGGGAAAGTTAGGCTGATTTTACCAATTTATTGGCGACTCGAATGCTGCTGCTGACGAAGTGGCCGAGTTTAGCTATTTAAGCCCGCCAAGAAGCCTTCGAGTATCGGCATTTGTATCTTTTTTTAGTAAATTTTCATGACATTTACATTTCGTTACGTTAATTTCAGTGCCTTTGTGTTTTTAGACTACGAATTCATGATTTTAAAACTAATAATTCATAAGCATATACAAAAATAAGTATAAACTTTGAGCTTATACAACATTTAAATTATGGTTTTTGGTAATGAAAATATTGTTTGTCAATACTCGTTTCTTAGTAAGTAATGTAAGACATAGCCCTGCCCATGCGAACGTCTGCGTGTTTTTTTAAATTCGCGAAATTACACTCACAAATCAATGAGTGCAGTATCTAAGAAGTTTGGGCGAAATTGGTTCATTTCACATATATATGTTGTTCAGATTTTGGGAAATTTGCAGTAATGTTGTCATTTGTCAACCGAAATTGTTACAATTTGAACATATTTGCTCGAAAAATTATAAAAATTGTTTAATAACACATCTGAAAACATCCGGCGAGATCCATTGAAATTAGTTCAGTAGGGTATTATACAGTCGGCACCGCCAAACTTTTGCCTTTTCTTACTGGTTTGTTATTAAAAAAAGGATGTTGAAAATGTCTGACATATTTGCATATGCCATTGCTACACGCTCCAAAGAGATATTGTATCTTTCTTGGTAATTTCGTAGCTTGATGAACGCAGACTTTAACAGGGAAAAAATCAACAATCACATATGTATGCTTTCAGCTAATATTTGCCTACCGTTCCCGGTAAGGGGGTGGTTATTAAAAACCAGACAAATATATACAAATGTTGAATCGAATAAGCATACATATGACAATATGAGTCATTTCAGCCATTATAGGAATTTTCCAAACGAATTATTGAAAATTATAAAAAAGAACAATTAAAAGCGTGCTAAGTTCGGCCGGGCCGAATCTTATATACCCTCCACCATGGACCGCATTTGTCGAGTTCTTTTCCCGGCTTCTCTTCTTAGGCAAAAAAAGGATATAAGAAAAGATTTGCTCTGCTATTAGAGCGATATCAAGATATGGTCCGGTTTGGACCACAATTAAATTATATGTTGGAGGCCTGTGTAAAGTGTCAGACAATTCGAATAAGAATTGCGCCCTTTGGGGGCTCAAGAAGAACAATAGAGAGATCGATTTATATGGGAGCTGTATCGGGCTATAGACCGATTCAGACCATAATAACCACGTATGTTGATGGTCATGACATAATTCGTCGTACAAAATTTCAGGCAAATCGGATAATAATTGAGCCTCTAGAGGCTCAAGAAGTCAAGATCCCAGATCGGTTTATATGGCAGCTATCTCAGGTAATGAACCTTATTTGGCATACTTATTGAAAGTAAGAAAAAAATACGTTTTGCAAAATTTCAGCCAAATCGGATAGGAATTCCGGCCTCTAGAAGCTCAAGAAGTCAAGTCCCCAGATCTGTTTATATGGCAGCTATATCAAAACATGGATCGATATGGCCCATTTACAATACCAACCGACCTACACTAATAAGAAGTATTTGTGCAAAATTTCAAGCGGCTAGCTTTACTCCTTCGGAAGTTGGCGTGCTTTCGACAGACAGACGGACGGACATGACTAGATCGACATAAAATGTCGCGACGATCAAGAATATATATATACTTTATGGGGTCTCAAACAAATATTTCGAGTAGTTATAAACAGAATGACGAAATTAGTATACCACCCGTCCTATGGTGGAGGGTATAAAAATGTTTTAATTGAATTGAATTGATTTGTTTTTGATTTGATTTGATTTGATTTGAATTTAATTTTATTCAATTTTTTGTGTGTAGATATTAATATTTGATATTGCTTCAATTTATTTACCATACCCTACACCCCTACCGTGGCACAAGCCAAATTAATATATTTGTTTTTAATGTGTTTGTATTATTTGTACCTACGAGCAGTTTTGGTTTTTGCTAAAACCCCCAATGCAAATTGTTTTAGTGTTTTATACAGCAAATGAATTTAATACAAATAAAATGAATTGTTGATATAAATTAAAATTTATTTTAATATTATACTTACTACAATTTTAAGTTAATTTAATGTCACTCTAGCTTTCTATCTATATGTTTAGTTGTATTTTGAATCTTGCGTCGCTTACAATGAATATTCGCTTAATATGGTGGACGGTTATAGCCACTTTGGCTTCTAAAAGACTTTGTGGTTTTAAAACAAAATTTACGAACTTACAATGTGACGAATTCGATAAACCATTTGCCACGTTCAAGACATGTCGACTTAAAGCCCTTTCCCGTCACCAAGTTTCTCTCAATGTGCACGTTCAATTACATCAGGTTCCGGTCAATAACGTAACAGTAAGTAAGCAAATGCTATCAAAGTTGAATTGAGAAAAACACTTTCTCATTGATTGACTATCTTTTATCAGATCAATGCCCAATTATTGAGAAAGGGCTATGACAACGGCTACAAGCCTTTTATGTACAACAACACAGCCGATTTTTGCCAGTTTTTGAAATCATCTTCACGGTATATGTTTTGGAAAATTATATTTTTCAAAATAGTTCGACCGATATCGAATATTAATCACAGCTGTCCGTTTGATGTAAGTGCAATATAAAGAATTACATAACACAATGGCCATACAAAACACATACATTTCTTTTTTTATAATTTCTGTTTTTTTTTTTTTTATCCATCATGATATAATTGTCAAAGATCTTATTTTGGATAGTTCTATGCTTGAGTTAATGCCATTTCCCACAAATGAATACATGGTGCGCCTAAAAGTTGCCGCCTACAATCACTATAAGGCAGAAGTTAGAGTCTATCTCTCAATCTATGACTAAAAACAATAAATATTAAACTTCAATATGTAAATGCGGTAAAAGTGTTGTAATTGAAGTCATGATCATGCACCATTTAAAAGACAATTAAATGTGTTTATAAAGCACTTTGTTTTAATAATTAAAATTATTTTTGATTCAAGCTTTTAGATAATGTTAGTTATACGTACCATTGGTGCATAGTAGTTTTCATACGGTATAAGCTAACATACAAAAATAATAGAAAATAGTATAAAATAAAATAAATTAAATAATAAATAGTATAAAATTAAATACAATAAAATAAATTAAATTAAATTAAATTAAATTAAATTAAATTAAATTAAATTAAATTAAATTAAATTAAATTAAATTAAATTAAATTAAATTAAATTAAATTAAATTAAATTAAATTAAAATAAATTAAATTAAATTAAATTAAATTAAATTAAATTAAATTAAATTAAATTAAATTAAATTAAATTAAATTAAATTAAATTAAATTAAATTAAATTAAACTAAATTAAATTAAATTAAATTAAATTAAATTAAATTAAATTAAATTAAATTAAATTAAATTAAATTAAATTAAATTAAATTAAATTAAATTAAATTAAATTAAATTAAATTAAATTAAATTAAATTAAATTAAATTAAATTAAATTAAATTAAATTAAATTAAATTAAATTAAATTAAATTAAATTAAATTAAATTAAATTAAATTAAATTAAATTAAATTAAATTAAATTAAATTAAATTAAATTAAATTAAATTAAATTAAATTAAATTAAATTAAATTAAATTAAATTAAATTAAATTAAATTAAATTAAATTAAATTAAATTAAATTAAATTAAATTAAATTAAATTAAATTAAATTAAATTAAATTAAATTAAATTAAATTAAATTAAATTAAATTAAATTAAATTAAATTAAATTAAATTAAATTAAATTAAATTAAATTAAATTAAATTAAATTAAATTAAATTAAATTAAATTAAATTAAATTAAATTAAATTAAATTAAATTAAATTAAATTAAATTAAATTAAATTAAATTAAATTAAATTAAATTAAATTAAATTAAATTAAATTAAATTAAATTAAATTAAATTAAATTAAATTAAATTAAATTAAATTAAATTAAATTAAATTAAATTAAATTAAATTAAATTAAATTAAATTAAATTAAATTAAATTAAATTAAATTAAATTAAATTAAATTAAATTAAATTAAATTAAATTAAATTAAATTAAATTAAATTAAATTAAATTAAATTAAATTAAATTAAATTAAATTAAATTAAATTAAATTAAATTAAATTAAATTAAATTAAATTAAATTAAATTAAATTAAATTAAATTAAATTAAATTAAATTAAATTAAATTAAATTAAATTAAATTAAATTAAATTAAATTAAATTAAATTAAATTAAATTAAATTAAATTAAATTAAATTAAATTAAATTAAATTAAATTAAATTAAATTAAATTAAATTAAATTAAATTAAATTAAATTAAATTAAATTAAATTAAATTAAATTAAATTAAATTAAATTAAATTAAATTAAATTAAATTAAATTAAATTAAATTAAATTAAATTAAATTAAATTAAATTAAATTAAATTAAATTAAATTAAATTAAATTAAATTAAATTAAATTAAATTAAATTAAATTAAATTAAATTAAATTAAATTAAATTAAATTAAATTAAATTAAATTAAATTAAATTAAATTAAATTAAATTAAATTAAATTAAATTAAATTAAATTAAATTAAATTAAATTAAATTAAATTAAATTAAATTAAATTAAATTAAATTAAATTAAATTAAATTAAATTAAATTAAATTAAATTAAATTAAATTAAATTAAATTAAATTAAATTAAATTAAATTAAATTAAATTAAATTAAATTAAATTAAATTAAATTAAATTAAATTAAATTAAATTAAATTAAATTAAATTAAATTAAATTAAATTAAATTAAATTAAATTAAATTAAATTAAATTAAATTAAATTAAATTAAATTAAATTAAATTAAATTAAATTAAATTAAATTAAATTAAATTAAATTAAATTAAATTAAATTAAATTAAATTAAATTAAATTAAATTAAATTAAATTAAATTAAATTAAATTAAATTAAATTAAATTAAATTAAATTAAATTAAATTAAATTAAATTAAATTAAATTAAATTAAATTAAATTAAATTAAATTAAATTAAATTAAATTAAATTAAATTAAATTAAATTAAATTAAATTAAATTAAATTAAATTAAATTAAATTAAATTAAATTAAATTAAATTAAATTAAATTAAATTAAATTAAATTAAATTAAATTAAATAAATAAAAGTTTGATACAAATTATGTTGAAACAAAATTATTTTTCTTACAAAATGACTCATATATTAATTTATCCATAGACCTTCGAGTATTTGTTATTCTAAACATATAAATACATACAAGTGTCTGTGTAAATTGGTTGACATATTATTTTATGAGTGCTTAGGCAACAATCATTTTGATTGTGTTTTTAATTAAGACAAATACTGACAACGACAAATAAAAATGTTTTATCATGATAATGTTTTGTCATTAACTTAAGAGGGGAGTCCTTTTAATTATAATCAAGTGGAAAAATTCCATAGCGAAACAGCTAAGATGTACGAGTATATGCGTGGTTATGGAAATTGGAATGGTTTAACATATTAAGAAAAAATCAAATTTAATGTTGACAAAAATTGCTGTCTAAAATTCGGGAGTGAAAGTGGGCCATATCGGTTCTGATTTTGATATAGTTCCCATAAAAAAGTTTCTTTCGATTAGACTTCTTGGGTCCTTAGAAGCCGCAATTGCTAAATGAATTAAAATTGATTACTTTTGAACAAAGTTGAACTTCAAATGGCGCTTAAGAAATTTTTATTCGTTTTTACTTAATGTACATAGATCTAAAATATAATTACATCAAATGAACTTCGTTATGGTTCAACGTTAAATAAATGGAATTAAATTATTCTTTACTCAGTGCATACGATGAACAATCGTGAAAGATATTTTGAACTGAAATCAACACAATTGATGGAATAAAATATCCGAAATATTTACTGTGTGGTAATCCATTTGAAAAAAAATTTGGCAAAATCTGGGTTTCTATTCCGTTCAGATTTAAATAAATGTTTACCAATACGGTAATATGGGGCTCAAAAGAAAGGAGTAGAGTAAAAATTTGCCCAGGAACCGAGCAGGGGCAAACTTTGCATATGTCAATGAGTGGTTTTCGATTCAAGTTGAGTTTATCAACAATAAGGGACGTTTTTTATAGCCGAGTCCGTACGGTATACGGCAGTGCAACACCTTGCATGGTATGGTACCTTGCAAATGTCGCCAGCATTAAGAGGGGATAACCACCGCTTTAAATTTTGTCCGAAGTTCCGTCAGGATTCGAACGCAGGCGTTCGGCGTCATAGGCGGACATAGACTACAGTAGCACGATATCCACATTCACGGCGAAGTATCCCTACCCTAAATAAATATTAGAGAGTTAAAGAGGGCGCAGCGGAGCGGCTCCTGTCCAGCTAGTACACAATATTTTATAGACTGAAAGAAATGAATGTGTTGAGTATAGATACGTTATTTTATTTTCAATCTAATACTTATCATCAAAGGTGTATGTCCGTCTGCAATTAGTAGTATAAAGCGATTAGAACTAATTTCTGCTATGCTACTGCAGCATATTAAATTTCCTCCTGTAAATATATTCTGAGACAAGAATGGAAAACATTATTTTAACAGAAAGAAGAGATGAATATCGTGACTCACTAATTTTACCTTTGTCATTTATTTCATATTTGTGCATTTTGAATTTTTTCTTGCTTCCGTCCACGACATTTCTTGGAAAATGCGTACATCATACTGAGCGTTTCTGCGTCACGGGAATGGTTTGCAAGGTTTTCAGCAGCAATCTGAGTGTGTGTCGCTGACGCCTTTTTGTCGGCGGCACATGCGCATGATGCTTAACTGCACAGCCCAGGTAAGTAGAGGAAAATGTAAAAGACTGATTTCGTTTTTAAATAAGAATTTCTGTAAGTAATAAACCTGTAAAGGTTTCTAAGGGCATTTTATTTAGAGTTTCTTACATGGATCTATTTATACAAAGTGAAGTCACTAATCAAACGTTCTTGTGTTATAATATTCTATGTTTTAAATTATTCGATTATTACATGACTGACAAACAACGTGTTTAAAAAGCACCTTTATAATTGCATTAAGGCCATATTTGGTATTACTGAGACGGAAACTAATTTGAACGATTATTTATTCAAATTGTGGAATATAGGTTTATAGGAAGCGTTGAACTTTATATAATTACATGTTTTTATTTGGTAAATAAAAACGTTGTTTGCTATAGAATTATTGAACTTGTTGAGAAGATACTTGAACTATAATAATGAATGATAATGAACTATATGCCACTAATTACAGCTGAGTAAAACTTTCTAAAAATGTTGCTTTTTTTCCATGTTTTTATCAAAATTTAACCAAATTAGATTAAAATTGCTAACTCATTTAGAATAAGTGTTTTACTTTATTTTATGCGGACCATTTTACTGCGTGTAGTGTTCTGTTACGACTTCAAACAACTGTGTCAAGTACGGACCAAATGGGTTTATAATTTAATATCATTTTGAGTCACCGGAAAGCGCAATTGGTTTCCGATTTGCATGTGATATTTTGCTATGACTTTCAACATCCACAGTGAGTTTTGTCAAAATCGGTCTATTACCTGATGTAGCTTCTATATGAACCAATCTCCCGATTAGTCTTCTACAGTACCTTAAAATTGCAATTTTCGCCTGATTTCACAGAAATTTGGTACGTAAGGGGAAACATGCCTTTCAACTAAGTTTATTTATGTACATTTTTAGCAGAATCCGTGGTGGTAGGTTCCCAAGATACCATCCGGCTTCACTTGCTTCTATACAATTTTCTGATATAATTCGTTAGGTTATTACGATAACATAAAGAAAATTCTTTAAAATTCTTTAAAATTTTCTTTATCCATTGTATGTATATGAAGATGAATTCCCCTGAGGTGTAGAAAAACTTTCTTGCCTTTTTTCATCAACTTAAAAAAAATTATTGACATTTCTTTATCTGGGCAAATAAAGGTTTCACAAAATTGAATTTTTTACACATGTGTACTGTGTAAACATGTATGCGGCTGAATAATACCAAAGCAAATTAACGCACACAGAATCACAACACAACACATCTAAACTCAACACAAGTAATAAAAAAAGTCACAAGGAATTGAATTTTGTTGTTTTGCCAGCTTAATAATATTTATTTATTGGGTTTTGGATATGTATTTAAGACAATCTAAGCATCATTTGAATGCCACCTACAAAACAGAAACAGAAAGTAAAAACGTGTTAGGTTCGGCCGTGACGAACTTTGGATACCCACCACCATGGATAAAATAACCATCCTCTTTTATAACAACTCTGCTACCGTGTCCATTGGGCAACAAACCTGCTCTTTATGGGGCTAAGTCCCGAAATTGAAAGATCGGTCTGTATGGCAACTATATCTAAATATATTCTGATCTGGACCATATGCTAGTCGGATGACGCACAGTGGGATGCAAAAAAAATAATTGGAAATAAGTCTGCCATTTTGGAACGGATAGAGATGTCTTCATGAAGTTTCACACGGTTATAGCTGAGGTATTATCTAGTTTATGTGCAAAATTTCAGGGCCCTAGAAGTCCCAAGGGCCCATTGGAGGGCCTTCAAAGTCGGTCGCCCTACAAAATTTTATTGGGGTTGGGAAAATCACACTTATGGTCTGATTTCTTTAAATTTTTTGGATTATCAGAGGTTACAGACATGTCCTTGGGATTACCTGGAACATTTACGAGAATGGAACCGTTGGAAGTGTTGAAAATCAATATTTCTTGTCTCTTGGGGTTCTTCTGTGAGAATGAGGATATTTTAAACATCTATTGTTATCTTCGCAACCTTTGCCATCAGCGTGTAGGGACCGATGGATTTTACAGGCCTTTAACCTGTATTAATCCAAAAAATTTAAAGAATTTAATCTACATTTTAGATCTGGTTTCCAACACAGACGATTACTTTATTGAAATCAAATAATTTAGAGTTACATTTTTCATAATTAAAAAATAGAACTGCCTTCGATACTCCTTTACGTTCAAAGGTACCTCACGTCATGTCTGAGTTTGGTATCCCTGCAGAAATAATAAGACACTGCAGGATGACATTTGCTGATACGCGTTCCTCAATAAGAATAGGAAGGAATCTCTCCGAACCATTTAATACCAAACGAGGTTTCAGACAAGGAGACAGCCTATCGTGTGATCTCTATAATATCCTGGTGGAGAAGATTATACGAGATTTCAGATGTGAATAGAACACATGCTACTCGCCTATGCCGACGACATCGATATCATAGGTCGGTCACCAGAAGTAGTAACTGCAGTCTTTGAAAGAATCGAAAGAGAATCAGTGGAAATGGGTCTGGCAGTAAATGGAGATAATACGAAATGGATGGTTTCCACTCCCAAAAAGCCTTGCACAACCGAGCAGATAAAGAACATGGAAAAAGTTGGGAACCACAACTTTGAGATAGTCTGTAACTCTATCTACCTCGGCGCCGCCGTAACCCAAACGAATGACACCAGTTTTAAGATAAAGCGAAGAATAATACTGGCAAACAGATGCTACTTTGGACTAAGTAAGCAGCTTAGAAACAAGGCCGTCTCTCGACAGACGAAGACTACACTTTACAATACACTGATACTACCCGTGTTGTTCTATGGTTCTGAAGCATGGGTACTTGTGGAAGCAGATGAGGCAGTGCTTGGAGTATTTGAGAGAAAGATTCTTCGTAAAATATATGGACCAGTTTGCGTTAACGGAGAATATAGGCGACGTATCAACCACGAGCTGTATGAACTGTATGACGACGATAGCATAGTTACACGCATCGAAATACAACGGCTGCGTTGGCTAGGTCATGTTGTCAGAATGGATGAAGAAGCTCCAGCAAAGAAGTCTTTTGAAGGCAAACACGGTGGTACACGCAAACCGGGAAAGATCAAGTTGTGGGAGACACAAAATATGTTATAAAGTTGGGGGTCTCAGCTTTGCGTTTTGAGAAGGGGTTTCGCATTTTTTTTTGTTGAAAAACGCCAATATTGTACTTCACAGATCTCCTATTAGAGTTAACACAATTTATAACAAGTAAAAGCGTGCTAAGTTCGACCGTGTCGAACCGTACAAAAATTGCGGCTAGTAAGGGCTCAATAAGTCAAATCGGGATATCGGTTTATATGGGAGCTATATGAGGTTATAGACCTATTTGAACCCTACTTGGCACAGTTATTGGAAGTCACAACAGAACATAACGTGCAAAATACTAGCCAAATTGGAAAAAGTTGCGGCTTCCAGAGGCCTAAAACTCAAATCGGGAGATCGGCCAATATGACAGCTATATCTAAATATAGTCCGATCTGAACCCTATTTGAGTCGGATGTCTGGAGACTTAAAACAATTCACTTATTTCAAATTTCAGCGAAATCGGATAATAATTGCAGCTTTTATGAGCTCAAGACCTTTAATCGGCAAATCGGTCTATATGGTAGCTATATCTAAATACAAAGATAATCGAGAGATCGGTTTATATGGGAGCTATATCAGGTTATAAGCCGATTCGGAGCACTTTTGTTAGAAGTTATAACAGAGCACTACATGCGGAATTTCAGCCAACTCAAACAAAAATTGCTGCTTCCAGGGGCTCAGGAATTCAAATCGGGAGACCGGTTTATATGGGAGCTATATTTAAATCTTTTGCAATCCCCAACGACCTTCATCAATAGTAAGTATCTGTGCAAAATTTCAAGCGGCTAGCTTTACGCGTTCAAACGCTATCGTGATTTCGAACGACGGACGGACGGACAGGGCTAAATTGACTAAGAAAGTCGAGACGATCAAGAATATATACACTTTACGGGGTCTTAGACAAATATTTCAAGGTGTTACAAACGGAATGACTATATTAGCATGCCCCCATCCTATGGTGGTGGGTATAAAATTGAAAAGCAACGCTAAATCCTTCAATATGTAGACACATTCATGGCAATAAGAACCGTTGGAATATTCTTACATTTACACATACAAGGATGGCAATGGTGTTTTTTGTTATGCCACACCATGTACTCACCCACAAGTGAGTTAACCTACAACAACCATCAATTCCTTGAAATCCCTTCCTGATAGACAGACACCAATGAAATGTGTAACTCCTAGGCAAGAAGGCATAGGACATCTTTCTCCTTTGCCATCAAGTGTACACTCATGTGTGCGGCAGAGAGAAAACAAAGAAACATTCTGTTGTATTTAATTCGGCCTATTATTTCCTGGTATTCATTCGCTTGGGTATTTGGTATGGGCTTTGCAATGTAAATACACTCGCATTTTAATGTATGAGTTTAAGGACCCTGGGGTGTATAGGTCCCATTTCTATGAAATAAGCCAAGAAAAAACCGAAAATAAAAATTCTAAAATTATTTCCCTTAAGAAAATTTGTTTAGAAAATTTCATCAAAATTGAATTTCTATAAAAAAATTTTTACAAATTTCTTTTTTTATTGACAAATATTTTCAAATTTTATATCCACCACCATAGGATGGCGGTATACTAATCTAGTCTAGTCACCTAAAAATATTGAGCTGCGAATTGTCTGATCTGGGATTTGTGTTATGACTTCCAGCATCCATGCCGAGTATGATTCGAATCGGTCTTTAAACAGTATAGCCAATATCAAAATTGATCCACGGATTTGACTTCTTAAGCGCCTCGAAGCCTCAATTTTCAACCGATTTGGATGAAATTTGGAACAAAAATTTGAGTTATGCCATGTATAATCCGAATCAATAAACAGATATAGCCCCCATATATACCCCGGATTTTACTTCTTGAGCCCCTAGAAGCCTGAACTTTCATCCGATTTGTCTGAAATTTGGAACTAGGACTTGAGTTATGACTTTCAAGCCAAGTATGACCTAAATCGGGATATAAAAAGACATAGCCTTTATATAAACCCATCCCCGGATTTTAATTCTTAAGTCCATAGAAGCCTAAAGTTTTACCTGGTTTGGCTGAAATTTGGCCCAAAGCCCTATTTTATGATTTGCAGCATCAGTGCTAAGTTTTATCCAAATCGGTCAATATGGAAATAAAGGCCTACCTAAGTACCGATATCCGGATATGACTTCTTAAGACCAAAATAATTTACATACCAATTCAGGTTATAAGGTTAAATTTTTAGTGGAATCCATGGTGATGGGTACCCAAGATTCGGCTCTATAGAAAATTTCAAAAAATTTTACATTTCAATAGACAATTTTGTTGAAATTTTATTTTGTAGAATTTGCAGAATTCTACAAAAATCATTTGTAGAATTATAGAATTTTGTAATTAGTATACCCCCCATAAGATGGGGGGTATACTAATTTCGTCATTCTGATTGTAACTACTCGAAATGTTCGTCTGAGACCCCATAAAGTATATATATTCTTGATGGTCGCGACATTTTATGTCGATCTCCTGCGCAGTTTGGGTTCAGAAAGGAACATAGTGCAGTCCACCAAAATTATGCAAAATTATTTTGGACTTCTTGGAATCAAGATCTTTTATTGTAACCGTAAACCAATCCCGATCATGAATACAGGCTTACCCCAAGGATCAGTGCTATCTCCCTGGCTCTATTCCATCTACACTGCTGACTTTAAACCGCCTTCTTTCGTGAAAACAGCATACTACGCAGATGATACGGCGTTAATAACTAAAGGGTGATTTTTTTGAGGTTAGGATTTTCATGCATTAGTATTTGACAGATCACGTGGGATTTCAGACATGGTGTCAAAGAGAAAGATGCTCAGTATGCTTTGACATTTCATCATGAATAGACTTACTAACGAGCAACGCTTGCAAATCATTGAATTTTATTACCAAAATCAGTGTTCGGTTCGAAATGTGTTCAAATTTTGACAAATTTTGTTCAGCGATGAGGCTCATTTCTGGTTGAATGGCTACGTAAATAAGCAAAATTGCCGCATTTGGAGTGAAGAGCAACCAGAAGCCGTTCAAGAACTGCCCATGCATCCCGAAAAATGCACTGTTTGGTGTGGTTTGTACGCTGGTGGAATCATTGGACCGTATTTTTTCAAAGATGCTGTTGGACGCAACGTTACGGTGAATGAACACATTTCGAACCGAACACTGATTTTGGTAATAAAATTCAATGATTTGCAAGCGTTGCTCGTTAGTAAGTCTATTCATGATGAAATGTCAAAGCATACTGAGCATCTTTCTCTTTGACACCATGTCTGAAATCCCACGTGATCTGTCAAATACTAATGCATGAAAATCCTAACCTCAAAAAAATCACCCTTTACAAGCAAGTTAACAACTGCACTTTTTAAAAAAATGGAAACCGGGTTGCTGGCTTGTAATAAATACTTTTCAAAATGGAAAATTAAGATTAACCCGAATAAAACCCAGGCCATTATTTTTCCTTTTAACAAGTCTCCTAAAAGATTGCCTATCAGAAAACTTAACTTCGGTACTGAAAGAATTGATATTGCTGACAGCGTTAAATATTTGGGAGTTACGCTCGATAAAAAACTTAACTTTGGAAAGCACATCGATGAAGTCTGCAAAAAAAACATTAAGAACGATTCGTTCACTATGGCCTTTAATCCACAAGAAGTCCACACTCAACTATGCTAACAAAAATCTTTTATTCAAGAGTGTAATAAGGCCCTCTCTTACTTACGGATGTCCTGTTTGGTATAGGACTGCAAAATCACACTGGAAAAAACTTCAAATTTTGCAAAACAAATGTTTAAAAATCATAAAAAGGAGGCACTGGAGGTACTCTACGGCGCTACTTCATGACGAAACTGGATACATTTGTCGATAGACTTAATGATAATTATTTCAACAAAGTAAAATATTCGACTTATCAATTGATAAGGTCATGCAACGAATTAACATAAATTTACGGTCTTTTCTTATTTCTCCCTTTTAATCATCACATGGAAATCGTATGCTTACCTTGAGTATTTTTATTATATTTTTGAGTATGTATATATTTTCTTCCAATTGTGTGAATTTCATAGAAAGGTTTTTCCCCTTTATTTTTCCTTTAAACTCATTATCTTAACTGTGCTTTTGTAATTTAATATCTTTAATCCTAAGTCTTATATGCAGTAATATCCAAAAGATAAGATCTCATAACTCTGCTTTGTAAATATGAACATAATAATGAACCAATAAAGATGAAATTGAAAATTGATTATGTTGATCTAGCCATGTCCGTCTGTCCGTCCGTCCGTCTGTCTGTCGAAAGCACGCTTACTTCCGAAGGAGTAAAGCTAGCCGCTTGAAATTTTGCATAAATACTTCCTATCAGTGTAGGTCGGTTGGTATTGTAAATGGGCCATATAGGTCCATGTTTTGATATAGCTGCCATATAAACCGATCTTGGGTCTTGACATCTTGAGCCTCTAGAGTGCGCAATTCTTATCCGATTGGGATGAAATTTTGCACAACGTGTTTTGTTATAATATGCAACAACTGTGCCAAGTATGGTTCAAATCGGTTTATAACCTGATATAGCAGCCATATAAACCGATCTTGGGTCTTGACTTCTTGAGCCTCTAGAGTGCGCAATTCTTATCCGATTGGAATGAAATTTTGCACGACGTGTTTTGTTATTATATCCAACAACTGTGCCAAGTATGGTTCAAATCGGTCTATAACCTTATATAGCTGTCATATTAACCGATCTTGGGTATTGACTTCTTGAGCCTCTAGAGGGCGCAATTCTTGTCCACCTGATATAGCTGTCATATAAACAGATCTGGGGACTTGACTTCTTGAGCTTCTAGAGGGCTCAATTTCTATCCGATTTGGCTGAAATTTCGCAAGACGTTTTTTATTGTTACTTTCAACAACTATGTCAAATAAAGTACAAGTCGGGTCATAAACTGATATAGCTGCCATATAAACCGATCTGGGATCTTGACTTTTTGAGCGTCTAGAGGTCGCAATTATTATCCGATTTGCCTGAAATTTTGTACGACGGATTCTCTCATGACCATTAACATACGTGTTTATTATGGTCTGAATCGGTCTATAGCCCGATATAGCTTCCATATAAATCGATCTCTCTATTTTACTTCTTGAGCCCACAAAGGGCGCAATTCATATTCGAATTGGCTGACATTTTACACAGGTCTCCAACATATAATTTAATTGTGGTCCAAACCGGACCATATCTTAATATCGCTCTAATAGCAGAGCAAATCTTTTCTTATATCCTGTTATGCCTAAGAAGAGATGCCGGGAAAAGAACTCGACAAATGCGATCCATGGTGGAGGGTATAAAAGATTCGGCCCGGCCGAACTTAGCACGCTTTTACTTGTTTCTGCCTAAAAGAGGAACTGTCCAAACAAGATAAGATTCCGCTCAGACGAATTTGTTATGCTTTTACTTTAATTGCAATTTTTTTTCTTCAAACATTTATCCTTGTAGATGAGGATTAACAACAAGCTATCGTTACACTCTGTTATACGCTCCAGCTCGAGCATATAGCAGTACTTAACATTTGCATGATTTTCAACAGTTGCTTGTAAGCAAATATTCATAAACGAATAAATATTTAAAGAAAAACAGAACAACAACCTAAAGAACTGAGGAAGAAGAGGCAAAAAACGTAGAAAATAAACAGGCAGGCAAACCATTGTTTTTGTTGAGAATTGTCAAGAAAGGTAAATCTGCGGAGACATTAATAGCACGGTTAATATTGCAGGATTGTTCTTCAAGGTAAAACCGATTATACTTTGATGGTAAAAAGAATTTAGTTACAATATATTTTGACAACATTTTCTAAAACTAAAATTTGGAAAAAAAACATTTTGAGATATACAGAAGCACTGGAGAACCTTACTTTTTTGGAAGTCACTAAAAACAAATGTACTTCAGTTATTGTATCAATTCCTATTATACCCAAAACCTAAGGATGGGGGTATACTAATCTAGCCAAAGGATGGGGATATACTAATCTAGCCATTACGTTTGTAATACCTCAAAATATTCGTCAGAGACTCCATAAAGTATATATATTCTTGATGTCTCGACGTTCTGAATCGATCTAGCCATTTCCGTCCGTTCGTTTGTCGAAATCACGATAGCGGTCGAAGACAAACAAATTCCGCACCGGTGCTTTATATTGATGTAGGTCCGTGGGGATTGCAAATGGACCGTATAGATAAAGCTTCTATATAAACCGATCTCCAGATTTGAGCCCCTGGAATCCGCAATTTATTTCCGATTTGGATGAAATTGGGCATGTCGTGTTCTGCTGGGACTTCCCACAACTGTGCCTAGTACGGTTCGAATCGGTCTATAATCCAATATAGCTCTCATATAAACCGATCTCCCTATTTGACTTCTTGAGCCCTTACAAGTCCCAATTTTTGTCCGATTTGGCTTAAATTTGGCATTAAGCGTTCTATTATGATTTCCAACAACTGCGCTAAAAGGGGTCAAATCAGTCTATAACTTGATATAGCCCCCATGCAAACCGGTCTCTTGAATATCCCTGTTCGGTTCCTAGAAGCTTTATTTTTTGCTGGTTTGACAGAAATTTGGTATGTAAAATAAAATTACCATACACCACTACTGTGGTGAATTATAACTTAGTGCATTTGTTTGTTAAACCCAGAAGAGAGATAGACCCATTGATAGTAAGTATACCGATCGACTCAGATTCACTTTGTTATTCGATTTAGCTATGTCCGCCTGTGTGTCTGTCTGTCCATGTTAATTTGTGTACAAACTACAGATCGCAACTTTCATCCGATTGTCTTAACATTTTCATCCGATAGTTTTAAAATGGTCATTTGTTATCCGATTCTCTCGAAATTTGGCACGAAGGATTTTCTAGTGACTTTTGATATTACTCTTGAATTTCATAGAAATCGATTCAATATCTAAGAAGCTTGCTAGAAATCGATTGAGATTAGTGTAGGTCGGTTGGGATTGCAAATGGGCCAAATCGGTCCATGTTTTGATATAGCTGCCATATAAACCGATCTTGGGTCTTGGTTCTTGAGCCTCTAGAAGGCGCAATTCCCATCCGATTAGGCAGAAATTTTGTACAACGGCTTCTCCCATGACCTTCAACATACGAGTCTGAATCTATCAATGGCTTCATACAACTCCCATATAAACTGATCTCCCGACTTTGCTTCAAGGCGCAATTCTTATCCGAATGAACTGAAATATAACACAATGACTTATACAATGTTCAGCATTAATTTATGGTCCGAATCGGACTATAACTTGATATAGCTCCAATAACATAACAGTTCTCATTCAATGTTCTTTGTTTGCCTAAAAAGAGATACCGCGCATAGAGTGGTGGACGGTTCAACCTTGTGTCCAGATGGGGATGGAGCCGCGAATTGGAAAAAATTAACCAGAAGGCATGTGCGGATTTACTTTTGTCGATTACGCCTTCAGAATTGGGGTTGATTGCCGAATGTTCAACATCGAGAGGAATATGGCTGAAGCTAGAAGATACATTGAAATCAAAAGGTCCAGCAAGGAAGGCTATATTGTTGAAACGGGTTGCTCTAGTGCGTGTGAAGGATGGTGATAATGTTGGAGACATAGAAGGAAATAAAAGTTGCCATAGTAGACGCTATATTGCTGTTACACAGTTTGCCTTATTCGTTCGAGACTTTCTGTTGTTCCCTGGAGACCAGGGACGAATTACGGAAACCAGAAATTCTATGGGTGAAAATTTTGGAGCAAGACCAGTCTCGTCGTGCAGAAGTGCAGAGAGAAGAACAAAACGCACTGTATGCAAAGCCAAAAAGAAATGGGGTCAGTTCAAAATTCTCCAACCGGTCAACAGAAAATAGGACACACAGAGGTAAGCAAAAGGAAGGCTGTTTCAAATGCGGAAAATCCGGAAATTACGCCCGGAATTATCGGTGAAAGCAGAATGCAAATTTGGTTCAAGAAGGAAAACAAAAAATTTTAATGTTCAATTGCTTCGATTCTTTGTTTTTGACATTTCGCATGAGTGGTGTCTGGATAGTGCTTGTACCGCCCACATGTCATCGCATAAAGAAGGATTCTCAACAATGAAGAAAATGGATAAGAATTTGTGCTTAGCCAATGGTGAACTGAGCAAGATAACAGCCGTGGGTGACGTGAGAATTAAAGTTGTTGGAGATAGACAAGAGGAAAGCTTTATTGTTAGAGATGTAATGTACGTCAAGGACTTGCGAACAAATTTATTCTCTATTTCGAAGCTGGCAGACAAGGGCTATAAGGTAAAATTTAACAATGATCATACACGTATCCTAAAAGAAAATAAAGTAATGTACAAAGCTGAACGAAGAAGTAATCATCAGTTGTCACAGTGCAAGGTATGTTTGAGCGAAAAGAAAACTCGAGGATGTTTTGAAAATGGACGTGAAAATCGCACTAGTAAATGTTGGAGGTGGTCCACAGTGATGTTTGTGGTCCTATAAAAGTTAACTCACTATCCAATTCAAGATATTTCATCACATTTATTGAGGACTATTCAAGATATTGCGAGGTTTATTTTCTCAAAAAGAAATCCGAGGTTTTCGACGCATTTAAGAAGTATAAGAATTCAGCTGAGCTTTTCACGGGTAAGAAAATCAAACATTTGCAATCAGACAATGGAACAGAGTATATCAACGAGGACTTTAACAAGTATTTGGAACAAGCTGGCATAAAAAGAAGATTAACAGCACCTCATACAGCTCAGAAAAACCTTATACACCTTCCTTGCAGAAAGGAAGAACAGAACTCTTATTGAAGTGGCTCGGTGTGTATGATAAAGCAGGCCGGTATTCCAGAATCTTTTTGGGCTGCCGTATTTATAAATACGGCATGTTACTTGCGGAGCAGATGCCCACCTAGATCTCTTAACGGACAATTGCCCACAAAAATTTGGACTGAAAGAAGAAGACGAGCAAGTGGAAGATGTGCAACAGGAAATAGATCAACGGTCGCGAAGTGATGAAAACATTTTACCACAACAACAAATATGCAATAGAGGAAGAAAACGGATTCTTAGAACTGGCGGGCTAGGTCGACCACGGAAGTTAACAAAAATGAGTACTGAAATTGTTCATAATAATGAACCAGAGAAGTCTGTGGATGATAATGAAAAAGAGGATTTTTTCATGGATTGTGAACACAGCAATGTTGCTTTTACAGATGAATATGTTGCCCAAATTTTGAACGGAACTTGGAACGGATGAATATGTTGCCCAAATTTTGAACGGAACTTGGAAAATAACGGAAAGACCTCAAGGAAAAAATGTTATTGATAATGGTTTCGTGCTTCCAACCAAAGCAAACAACAAACGGAAGGCACGCCTAGTGGCAAAAGGGTGCTCCCAATGGCCAGGGGAGGATTTTTCCGAAACATATTCTCCAGTAGTAAGATCTGGCACTATTCGTATGGTAGCAGCTTTGACAGTCGAGAAAGATTTTCAAATTCATTATCATCAAATGATGGAAATTCCTGATTATCTGGAAGACGTAATGCAGAATTTGAAAAATGGCGAGATTGTTGGGACATGTGAACGAAAAAACAAACTGACTAAAGAAATAGCGAACAAATGGATGAAAAGTTTACACAAATTTCGAAACCCAGTATGCAAAACTCCAAAAGGCTCTTTATGGGTTGCGCCAGTATGATCTGAAATGGTATCAGAAGCTTAGTCAAAAGCTAAAGGGAATGGAAATGGGACCATCGAAGTTAGACCAATGTTTGTTTTTAAGCAGTAATAAAAGTATTTTGGTAACAGTTTATGTGGATGATCTGCTTATAGCAACGAATGATAAAAAGCTATTGAATCAAATAAAGAAGTCATTGGCAGAAAAGTTTGAAATGAAAGACCTTGCAAAGGTTATCAAATATGTTGGAATTGAGTTCAAGCTAGATTTGAAACAAGGGAAAATAACGATAAATCAAAAGGAGTACATTGAATCAGTTGAGATGCAAAATTGTAAGCCGACTACGATAACAATGGAGTTACAAATTAAATTGGAGTACCCATATAAAAGTTAAATCGGCGCACTTATGTATTTAGCGGTTAATACAAGGCCAGATATAGCTTATCCAGTGAATTTTTTGCATGAATTTATTTCTATAATGCTAAACACTGGGAAGCGGCTAAAATAATTTTGCGATACTTAAAAGGAACAATCAATCCAGGGCTTCAATACAAGAAAAGCAACGTTCCCCTGTATGGGGTAGTAGATGCTGATTGGGGATCAAATTTAACAGATAGACGATCGTATTCTGGATTTTCCTTTATCATGTCTGGAGCGGCAATCACATGGGAAGCTCGTGAGCAGAGAACAGTGCCTCTTTCTAGTACCCAGGCTGAACTTCTAGCAATAACAGACGCTGTTAAAGAAGCATTGTATTTAAAACTGTTTTTCGAAGAATTAGGAGCAACAAAAACACCAATACATATTTTCAATGATAGTGAAAAACTAATGCTCAAAAACTAATTCAAAGTATTGGCCACCACTCGCGAACAAAACATATCGACGTTCGGTACCAATTTATACAAGAAATTATACACGGTAATGAAATCGAATTGGAATATCGAAGATCAGAAGACATGGCGGCTGATGTACTAACAAAAGCGCTTGGATTTACCAAACACCGTCAACACATTCAAGAGCTAGGTGTTGCTGAAGTCGTATAGTCGTCGTACTTCGAAGGGAGGTGTTGAAGTATTCGAAGTACTCTGCATTAATTGTACTGCATTTACTTTTGAACATATTTATGTTCATATAGTATGCTTTGATTGTTATGTATGTAGTTCAACTATTTTCTTGCCTGCACACATACATTTATTATTTGTACATTTAAGTCTTTAATAAAATCTCTCGAAACTAACAAGAAAAACCTTAGTTGAGTTAATTGTGAAAATATTTCAGCCAAATCGGAGAAAAATTTCGACCTATATCGTTTTACGAATTAAAACCGGGAGATTGGTTTATATGGGGGCTATAACAGGTTATAGACCGATTCCGATAATGCTTGGCAAGTATGTTGCAGGCCATAGATGTAGTTATTGTGCAACATTTCAGTCGAATCAGATAAATATTGCGCCCTTTAAGAGCTCAAGAAATAAAATCGGGAAATCGGAATATATGGGAGCTATCGCAGGTTATAAACCTATACAGACCATCCTTGGTGCGTATGTTGAAAATCATAAGAGGCTTATATCGACAGGGCCTCTAATTTGGTTAGTGTCGTACTAACATCACAATAGCGTTTTCGCAATGAATTTGATGGAAATATAACCGGGAATTGGTTTATATGGAAGCTATATCTGCACATGTACCGATTTCGCCCTATTTATAATCCCAAGCGACCTATATTTATAAGAAATATTTGTGCAAATTTGTCAAAAGGCTAGCTTTACTCCTTCGCTTTCGCAGACGCGCTTTCACCAGACGGACAGACATGGCTAGAGACCGACTTAAAATGTCATGAATTTAAAATTTATGGGGCCTTAGACCAAAGTTTTTAAGTGTTGCAAGCAGAATGACGTAATTAGTATACTCCCATACTGTGGTGAAGGGTACAAAATCTGCTCCGCAATCCTTATGTTCAGCTTAAACCTTGTAGCTACAAAATCTTTATTTACACATTCATGCATAACCACTCTAATGAAACAAGAAAAAAATACAATGATTTCGTTTTCATCATTTTATGTTATTAGAAACGTTTATGGCTAAGCCCAGCCCACAAAAAGAAATAAAAGATGAACTCTTTAAGTTTTAAAAACATTTAAAGACTTGTAATACAGAATGAAAACAACAACAAAAAGAATTCCAAATAACATGCACAGACTAAGGCAAGTACAAGTATCTGTGAGTTTATGAATACCCTGCAAACATTTTTGATCGCTAAATAATCTTCCGCCAATCTTTTAGATAAGTGATGAGCACACTAACACAGTTGGAAATCATTAATTGCGCTTGTATGAGGGGCAGTAAATCCCGACCAATCAACCAAGTGTAAAATAACAATAATGATATGTAAAATAACAACAATGAGTCGATCGAACGAACACTGCAAACATTTTTGATCGCTAAACAACCTTCCGCGAATGTTCTAAAAGAAGGTTACGTTATCGGGCGAGCTCGTTCAAAAATCGTAGACGTGAAAACTTGTGTCCTCAAGACGAATCTTCTGGAAGAGTGTTCTGCGAATCTTCCACATGAGTTACTAAATAGTATGTCAGAAGAGTCTTGGAAGATCTTAGAACCGCGCAAGAATCGTGTGGACGAGTAACAAGCTTTATAAAATACTCTTCTGTAAGAGTTGCGCTTTACTCTCCTGGACGAGTAACAAATAAGTGTTTTAGAATATTTATTAAATATGGTTCTAAAAGAGTTGCGCATTATTCGGTTGGAAGATCTCAAAGTGCATATCAAGACTAGTTGTTCGTCAAAAACGTAGCAACTACGAAACAGCTTAATTTTTATACCCACCACCGAAGAAAAGGTGTATATTCATTTTGTCATTCCGCTTGCAACACATCGAAATATCCATTTCCAACCCTATAAAGTATACATATTCTTGATCACCGAACAATTTAAGGTGATCTAGCCATGTCCGTCCGTCTGTTTGTTGAAATTACGATACAGTCCTTAAAAATAGAGATATTGAGGTGATACTGATTATTTTTTTGTCCATAAGCATGTTAAGTTCAAAGTTGGGCTATATCGGACTTCATCTTGGTATGGTCCCCATATAGACCGATCTCTCGTCGGATTTCGCCGAAATTTGGGATAGTGAGTTATGCTAGGCTCTTCCACATTCTACTATAATTTGACTTAGATCGGTTCAGATTTGAATATAGCTGCCATATATACCGATCTCCCGATTTAAAGTCTTGGTCCCATAAAAGAAACATTTATAATCCGATTTCGCTCAAATTTTACACAATAACTTATGTTAGGCTTTTCGACATCCTTGTCCTTTATGGTTCAGATCGGTCAATATATGGATATGGCTACCAAAAACACCAATATTTTGTTCAAAAAAATTGAACAGTGACTTGTACTTATTAGACCACGCAATATCTGTATCAAATTTGGTCCAAATCAGACCATATTGCGATATAGCTGCTATGGGGGCAAACATTTTATATATTTTTCACCGGATTATGACGAAAGGTGGTTTGCATATATACCCGAGGTGGTGGGTATACAAAATTCGGCCCAGCCGAGCTTAACGACTTTTTAATTGTTTTTTATTAGTCGTCATATTTGTCATACTAATCGTCATATAAACCAAGTGAGAATTCTGTTTGGTGTTGTGGAAGATGTCTGCTCAAAACAAAACATCGAATAACACAATTCAATACAAATCATAAACACACGAGGTATGAAAACAAAAACCAGCGCCAAAAGTTAACTAAGGCGATTTACAAAAAAATCTTCTGGACTATTATAATGCAATGGTTTGCGCAATAATGGTCGCGAAGAGTTGCTAAAATTCCGCACACGCAATGGATTGTCTAGTGATAACCCAGAAGAGGGTTTCACGACTCATACGGAAAATTATAACGCAGAAGGGTCTTGGAAGATCAAAGAATCGTGTGGACGAGTAAAAAATTTGTGTTTTGGAAGATTAATAAAATGCTGTTGTGATTACTCGCCTAGACGAGTAACAAATAAGTGTTTTGTAATATTTTCTAAATATTCTTCTGCAAGAGTTTCACGTTATTTGTTTGGAAAACATAAAAATGCATTCGTTTTTTAATCAAAAACTCCGAAAAAAACTTTTCAAAAATATTTTGGTTTTACTTGTCATATTCGCCATACGAAGTACCAATTGTCGTATTAACCAAGTGAGAATTTTGTTTGGTGCTGCTGATTTCTAAAAATTACTACAAATGTTTGCAGTGTATGTATCTATGCCATAGGCATTTGTGGTTTTGGTTTGAACACAGCTGTTATGTTGAAATTGTTCTCTCCTTCTCTCACTCTCATTTCACTTCAAAGAGTTCTTACAGCAGAGTGTCTGTTCATTGAGGATTTCTTTGCATTCCGCTTACTCCATTTATTTGCTTCCTCATATGGCAACAGCCGTAGTCTTTAGTGTGTGTACATGTGTAAATAATCATAAATATTCAATTTTGTTTGAAATTGGACGTTCAGATGTATCAGTTGGACATGAGTTACTTTTTCTGGCGTTTCACATATGGTAGTGTTTTTATACCCTCGACATTCTGTTTGCAACTCCTCGAAATATTCGTCTACGACCCCATAAAGTGTATATTGGGTTGCCCAAAAGTAATTGTGGATTTTTCATATAGTCGGCGTTGACAAATTTTTTCACAGCTTGTGACTCTGTAATTGCATTCTTTCTTCTGTCAGTTATTATATTCTTGATCGACATGACATTTTAAGACGATCTAGCCATGTACGTCCGTCTGTCTGTCGAAAGCACGCTAACTTTTGAAGGAGTGAAGCTAGCCATATGAAATTTTGCACAAATACTTGTTGTTAGTGTAGGTAGGTTGGAATTGTAAATGGGCCATTTCGGTCCATGTTTTGATATAGCTTCCATATAGAGGGCGCAATTCTCATCCGTTTTGGCTGAAACTTTGCATGAGGTGTTTCGTTATGATTGCCAACAACTGTGTTAAGTATGGTTCAAATAGGTTCATAACCTAACATAAACCGATCTGGGGTCTTGACTTCTTGAGCCCCTAGAGGGCGCAATTCGGTTTGACTGAAGTTAAGCATGAAATGTTGTGTTATGTCTTTCAAAAACTGTCTTAAGTATGGTTCAACTCGGTTCATATCATGAAATAGCTGCCATATAAACCGATCTGGGATCTTAATTTCCTAAGCCTCTAGATGGCGCAATTCTTATCTGATTTTGCAAACATTTTGTAAAACGGCTTCTCCCATGACCGTCAATAGACATGTTCAATATGATCTGAATCGATCTATAGCCTGATACAGCTCCCATATAAATCGATCTCCCGAAAATGCTTCTTTAGCCCCTCCAAGGCGCAATTCTTATCCGAATGTACTGAAATATTACACAATGACTTCTACTATGGTCTTCAACAATCAATTCAATTATGGTCCAAATCGGACTATAGTTTGATATATCTCCAATAGCATAACAATTCTTAACCATTATTCTTTGTTAGCTTAAAAAGAGATACCGCGCAAAGAACTCGACAAATGCGATCCATGGTGATACCCTCCACCATAAGATTCGACGAACTCAGCACGATCTTACTTGTTTTTTTTACACCCTACCCCACCACTGTGTTACAGGGTATTATAAGTTTGTGTATTTGTTTGCAACGCTAAGAAGGAGAAGAGCTACACCCATTGATAAGTATAGCGATCGACTCAGATCTTCTTCTGATTAGTAACTAAAATTTTCAACCGATCTGCACAAAATTTGGCATGGATTGTTTTGTTTATGATCTGAACATATCTCCAAGTTTCATAAAAATTGGTTAAGAATCGGATATAGCTCTCTTATATATATATATTTTTCGCCTGGTTGCACTTATATGGCCGTAGCGACAACAATTTTCGACTGATCTGTTATTGTTACTCATTTCATCACAATCGGTTCCAATAGATCCCATATATATTTATCGCCGGATTTGCACTTCTATGGCCGTAGTAACAACATTTGCCAGAATTTATAATTGAAGGGTAGGTGTATTGTACTACAATATATAGTCGGTTCCGCCCGACTTTAGCCTTTCCTTACTGTTTTTATACCCTCCACCATAAGATGGGGGGTATACTAATTTCGTCATTCTGTTTGTAACTACTCGAAATATTCGTCTGAGACCCCATAAAGTATATATATTCTTGATCGTCGTGACATTTTATGTCGATCTAGCCATGTCCGTCCGTCTGTCCGTCCGTCCGTCCGTCCGTCCGTCCGTCTGTCTGTCGAAAGCACGCTAACTTCCGAAGGAGTAAAGCTAGCCGCTTGAAATTTTGCACAAATACTTCTTATTAGTGTAGGTCGGTTGGTATTGTAAATGGGCCATATCGGTCCATGTTTTGATATAGCTGCCATATAAACCGATCTTGGGTCTTGACTTCTTGAGCCTCTAGAGTGCGCAATTCTTATCCGATTGGAATGGAATTTTGCACGACGTGTTTTGTTACGATATCCAACAACTGTGCCACGTATGCTTCAAATCGGTCCATAACCGGATATAGCTGCCATATAAACCGATCTTGGGTCTTGACATCTTGAGCCTCTGGAGGGCGCAATTCTTATCCAATTTGAATGAATTTTGGCACGTAGTATTTTGTTACGATATCCAACAACTGTGCCAAGTATGGTTCAAATCGGTTCATAACCTGATATAGCTTTCATATAAACCGATCTGGGATCTTGACTTCTTGAGCCTCTAGAGGTCGCAATTATTATCCGATTTGCTGAAATTTTGTTCGACGGATTCTCTCATGACCTTCAACACACGTGTTTATTATGGTCTGAATCGGTCTATAGCCCGATACAGCTCCCCTATTAATCGATCTCTCTATTTTACTTCTTGAGCCCCCAAAGGGCGCAATTCTTATTCGAATTGGCTGACATTTTACACAGGTCTCCAACATATAATTTCATTGAGGTCCAAACCGGGCCATATCTTGATATCGCTCTAATAGCAGAGCAAATCTTTTCTTATATCCCGTTTTGAATAAGAAGAGATGCCGGGAAATAAAACTCGACAAATGCGATCCATGGTGGAGGGTATATAAGATTCGGCCCGGCCGAACTTAGCACACTTTTACTTGTTTTAATAATCGTTTATCTATCTATCTATCTTCTATCTATATTTATATATATATATATATAAATTAACAAACCCCACAAAGGGTTTGTAATTTTGTTGGTTCCGTATAGACTCAAAAACGGCTGAACCGATTTCTTCGAAATTTTCACAGTTTGTGGGGAGTGGTCCAGAAGGAGCAATAGGCCATATAATTTTCTGATATCGCAAGTGAGCGAAACCACGATTGACGATAATGACAATATGGGGCTCGAACGAAAGTTATTCGGGAGTAGATTACGAATATGATCAGGAAGGAGAAGAAGGCTATATAATTTGTTTATATTGGAAGGGGTGGACCCTCCACCGTTATCCCAAAAACACCACCGAAAATCAAGGTTGACCGATCGGGACAATATAGGTATCAAGTGAAAGGTATAGGAGAGTAGAATACGAATATGGGTCCAAGGAACCCAGGGGCAACTTCAACCCCAAAAATTCCACAAACAAACATATTGTACGTATATATCAATATGGGACTCAAATGAAAGGCATTAGGGACAAGATTACGAATATGAAAAAAAATTATGTCTAAATTTTGCGGTCTCCCCACCCCCAAATGAGAATTTTACTTGAAAATAGTTATATAAGGCTCTAATGAAAGGTATTCGGGAGTTGATTACGAATATGACATTAAACTTTGTGTCCAAGAATTTAGGCGGCGCTTAACCTCCAATAGGTTCTTTAACCTATTAAAACAATGGGGGATCAAACGATAGATATTTTTGAGTATACACCAGTCACGACAATATGGGGTTAAATGAAAGGTATAAGGTTCTAAACTGCGAATCTGATATCATATTTATGCTCATATATCTAGCGGACCACCTCACCCTAAACCAGTGGATCAATCATATTGACCTTACAGAACACTGTGTGATTTAATTAATGTGAGGAGGCACAAATAAATGTAGGCCGCCATACTCCAAAAATTATGACTTTCAGCGTGATAGGAGTGGTCGCAAACCTTAACGTTAAGATTGCAAAATTTTTTAGCTCATTGATAGACAAGACCAAACAACGTGCTGCTGGGCAACACTTTTTGTTCAAAAGTTTTACATGATTTAATAGTAAGAACTATCACCATCGCACCAAATATATAGACTAACAGATAAGTTTTTAACCATGGAAAATCGTTTGACATGGCGATTTGATTTGATTTAAAATAAGTAAAAGTGTGAAAAGTTCGGCCGGGCCGAATCTGGTATACTCTCCACCATGGATCGCATTTGTCGAGTTCTTTTCCCGGCATCTCTTCTTGGGCAAAAAAAGGATATAAGAAAAAATTTGCTCTGCTATTAGAGCGATATCAAGATATGATCCGGTTTAGACCACAATTAAATTATATGTTGGAGACCTGTGTAAAATGTCAGCCAATTCGAATAAGAATTGCGCCCTTTGGGGGCTCAAGAAGTAAAAAATAGAGATCGCTTTATACGGGAGCTGTATCGGGCTATAGATCGATTCAGACCATAATAAACATGAGAGGATCCGTCGTACAAAATTTCAGGCAAATCGAATAATAATTGCGACCTCTAGAGGCTCAAGAAGTCAAGATCCCAGATCGGTTTATATGGCAGCTATATCAGGTTATGAACCGATTTAAAACTAATTTGACACAAATCGGATAGGAATTGCGCCCTCTAGAAGCTCAAAAAGTCAAGTCCTCAGATCTGTTTATATGACAGCTATATCAGGTTATGAACCGATTTAAATCTTATTCTACACAGTTGTTGAAAGTAAGTATAAAATACGTCATGCAAAATTTCAGCCAAATCGGATAGGAACTGGGCCCTCTAGAAGCTCAAGAAGTCAAATCCCCAGATCTGTTTATATGACAGCTATATCAGGTTATGAACCGATTTGAACCATACTTGGCACAGATGTTGGATATCATAACAAAACACGTAGTGCAAAATTTCATTCCAATCGGATAAGAATTGCGCACTCTAGAGGCTCAAGAAGTCAAGACCCAAGATCTGTGTATATGGCAGCTATATCAAAACATGAACCGATATGGCCCATTTTCAATACCAACCGACCTACACTAATAAGAAGTATTTGTGCAAAATTTCAGATCTTTCAGATTTAGATCGACATAAAATGTCGCGACGATCAAGAATATATATACTTTATGGGGTCTCAGACGAATATTTCGAGTAGTTACAAACAGAATGACGTAATTAGTATACCCCTCATCCTATGGTGGAGGGTATAAAAAAAATTCAAAGAAATCTTATTAGTTAAAATGTTATCAAAATTGTAGAGTAAGAATAGGAAATATATTTTTCGCGTGGTGAAAATGAAGGTACAGCGATGCGGACCGGGCTCAGCTATCTACATATATATAAATGAATTTTTGTTTGCTTCATTTGGCTCAAAAACGGCTGGACAGATTTTCGTGAAATTTTCACAAAAGGTGCATTATGGACTCGTGGTGAAAATAGGGTACTTAATTTTTTGTTATATGTTATGTGTCAAACGGATTTATAGACCAATCAGTACAACATAGAACTTAAATCAAAGATATTTGAGAGTAAAGAAGTAAAAGCGTGCTAAGTTCGGCCGGGCCGAATCTTATATACCCTCCACCATGGATCGCATTTGTCGAGTTCTTTTCCCGGCATCTCTTCTTAGGCAAAAATAAAGGATATAAGAAAAGATTTGCTCTGCTATTAGAGCGATATCAAGATATGGTCCGGTTTGGACCACAATTAAATTATATGTTGGAGACCTGTGTAAAAAAGTATTTGTGCAAAATTTCAAGAGGCTAGCTTTACTCCTTCGGAAGTTAGCATGCTTTCGACAGACGGACGGACGGAAGGACGGACGGACGGACAGACGGACGGACATGGCTAAATCGACATAAAATTTCACGACGATCAAGAATATATATACTTTATGGGGTCTCAGACGAATATTTCGGGTAGTTACAATCAGAATGACGAAATTAGTATACCCCCCATCTTATGGTGGAGGATATAAAAACGAATCTGATATCCAATTATGGAACGAAGTGTTTCGTGGGTTACCCCACCCCCATAAAACCCCTCAAATCGAACATATTTATGGACTATGGCAATATGTATTTTAAATGGGAAATAGGTCTTTGGGAATAGAGCAAGAAATTGACTTTCACTTTTGGGACCAAGTTTCTGGGGGTCCACCACACCCCAATATGGGACTCAAATGAAAGGTATTTGGGAGTAAACTACAAATCTGATATCAAAATGTGGGACCAAGTTTCTGGGGTGCTCCCCTTCCCCAAAACACCCCCAAATAAGACTTTTTTACTGACTATGGCAATATGGGACTCAAAAGGTATTTGAGTGTAGAATACGAATCAGATATCCAAATGTGGAACCAAGTGTTTGGGAGGCAGTCCCTCTCCCAAAATAACCCCCAAACAGGACAAATTTACGACCATAGCAATATGGGTCTCCAATGAAAGGTCTTTGGGATTAAAGCACGAATCTGATATCAATATTAAGGAAAAAGTGTCTATGGGGCCATCCCATCCACATAACACCACCTAAATAGGTCGTGTGTGCTGACAATTGCAATATGGGGCTCAATTTTAGAGCCAGGTCACTAAGTGGCCGCCCCATCCCCAAAACAACCCCAAACCGGTAATATCTGGCGACTATGGGATTGTGGGGCTCAAATGAGAGGTATTTGGAAGTAGACGTCGAACCTGAAGTCAACATTCAGGACCAACTGTCTAGGGGACGTCCCACCCCCATAACAACCCCCAAATAATACGTATTTGCTCTCATTGGGTCTTAAATAAAGTGGAGCTCGATATTTAGAGTTTTTAGGGCCCACTCTACAAACCGGACATATTTGCTGACTAGAAAACGAATTTAATAACCAATTTTGAGGCCAATGGCAATATAGGGTTCAAATAAATGATATTTGAGAGAAAAGCGCGATGCTAATTTATTTTCAAGGCTAAGTGTTTGGGGGACTACCCCACTTCCCAAAACCCACCTAAATCGGACATATTTACGGACCAAGTCAGTGTTGGGCTCAAATGAAAGGAATTGAGAAGCATAGCATGAATTTTGTACCCACTTTCGAAATCAATTTTCAGGGGGTCTACCCCTTGCTATAGCAATATGGGGCTTAAATAATCTTATTTGTGAGTTGAATGCAAAGTTGGATGAATTAAGGGCACGACCCGTTTCCCAAAATACCCCACATAGAATACAAATTTACCGACCATGATTCCTATGTGGCTCAAATGAAAGGTATTTGAGATTAGAAAACGAATTTGGGCCTCATCCTATAAACTCCCCCTAAACCACACACATATACCGACTATAGCAATATGTAGCTCAAATGTGATTTTTTCGAGAAGGATATGAATCTGATATCCACTTTCGGGGCAAAGGGTTTGGACACTCCAATCCACCACCAAAACCAAGAGAATGGAGTAGATTTAACATCCAAACTTTGATGCGCGGACCCTCCCCTTACCCTTTTTTCTAAAATGCCTCGGAGATGAGTGAGGCAATTTAAAATAAATTTAGTTTGTTTATAATAATTCAAAGACAGAAATTTGGTATCCTTATTTAGGGTGGGATATCTAGGAAGCCACGCCAACTCCAAACCCGTCAAACGAAAATATAGAACAAAAATCACGGATCTGATATATGGACGTCCACTTCACCACCAAAAATACTCCCATACCGGATATATTTACATACCTCAGCAATATAAGGCTTAAATGAAAGGTGTTTGGGAATAGAGCACGAAAATGATTCCACATTGGCGCAAAATATATGAAAGGCCGTACCAGCAACCCCTAACAGGACTTATTTCCTGACGTGACCGTATAGGGCTCAGATAAAATAAGAGAGTGAAAGAAGACGCAGCGGAGCGGGACCTGTCCAGCTAGTTTATCATAATATAAGGAAGGGCAAAAGTCGCGCGATTCCGACTGTATAATACCCTACACCTACCCTATAAGTATAGTGTGGGACCTATATCCAATTCTGAACCAATTTTGATGGACGTCGGCGAGCAAATATGTTCAAACAATAAAAAGTATCTGAGGAGTTTGCCTGACAAATGACATCATTATGGCAAATTACCCAAAATCTGGCGAACATATATATGGGTGCTATATCTAATTCTTAACCGATTTCGAGCAAACTTCTCAGATGTGGTATTCGTCGAGGAAAGCGTTGTGCAAAATTTTGGCAAGATTGGTCAAACAATACGCTTGTAGTGTCTCTTGGTGTGAAAATCTGGCGATATACATATATGACAGCTGTATCTAAATCTGGGCCGTTTTCTATGAAATTCACCAGTAATATTGAGGGTCATAAGAAAAGCCTTCCTGAAAAATTTCGACAGAATCGGTTAATAAATGAGCACTTTTTTGGAAATATTTCTCAAAATCGGACTAACATATATATGAGAGCTATACTTAAATCTGAATGTATTTCGAACGAACTCCTCAGATACTGTGGCAGTCGTCGAGGAAAGCGTTTTGAAAAATTTTTGCAAGGTGGGTCTATAAATGCGCTTGCTGTGACTCTAGAAGTTAAAATCGAGCGATATATATATATATGAGAGCTATATCTAAATCTGAACCGATTTCGAGGAAATCCACCAGTAATGTTCAGAGTCAAAAGGAAATCCTTCCTGTCAAATTTCTAGAGAATCGGTTTACAAATGACTATTTTATTGAATTATTACTGAAAATCGGACGAACATAAATATGGGAGCTATATCCAGATCTGAACCGATTTTTTCCAATTTCAATAGGATTCGTTTCTAGGCCAAAAAACATGTCTGTACCAAATTTGAAGACGATCGGATGAAAACTGCAACCTGAATCAGAATCACTTTCTGATTCGATTTAGCTATGTCCGTCTGTCCGTCTGTTTGTCCGTCTGTCTGTCCGTCTGTCCATGTTATTTTGTGTACAAAGACAGAAAGTGATTCTGAGTCGATCGGTATACTTATCAATGGGTCTATCTCTCTTCCTTTTGGGTGTTAAAAACTAATTCACTGTACCACAGTAGTGGTGTAGGGTATAAAAAATTATACCATGAGTTGCTAGTGACCCCGAGGGACAAAATGATTGTAGGATGGAAAATAAAAAGAATAATGAAAAAAAAAAAACACGAAGCAAAATGAGGGAAATAAGCTGAAATGAGAAATGGACTCACATTAAGTGCAAAGACTAGCCAGAACAAGGCATATTGCTGTAGTTTTTGTTCTGGAAACCTTTTAATTTTATAACAGAAAAGAACCAAAAGGCTTACAGTTGCGAGTGGATGGTCATACAGGAAATGAAATGGAATGGTTTTCTGTTTGCAAAGTAAGAAAAAAGTTTTTCTTTTAAAGTGCTCATGCTTTCCTTTTTATACCCACCACCATAGGATAGAGGGTCCACGTGTCTGTCGGTCCGTGTGTCCGTCAGTTGTAATCACTCTCTCGAATTTCGTGTTTTACGCAGTATAAGTTCTTGAATGGTCCAAATCGGACTATATTTGGATATAGCTGCCATATAAACCGTTCTGCCGATTAAGGGGTTTGAGCCCATAAAAGCCGCCATTTTTTTCCGATTTTTGAGATATCCGACACAAATATGGTTCAGATCTTTCAATTTAGGGTCTTAATCCTATAAAAAGAGGATTTTTTGTCCGATATCGCTGAAACTGTGACTTGTATAAGAGTTCTTAAGTCCTGATTCATATATGATCCAGACCAGCCCCCATTTTCATATTGCTATGGTTATGGAAGTGGAGTTGTTATAAAAGAGAATGGTAAATTTATACATAGTGGTGGGTATCCGAAGTTCGGCACGGCCTATAGGCCAAACAAATTGCTGCGAACAAACACAAAATAGAGGTACTGAACGAAAGCTGTCAACGAGTGCTGATGCCGATGTACACAGAAACAAAAAATCGAAAAAATGTCAATTAAAAATTTAAATGAAAATAAATAGTTTTCAATTAAAAATTTAACCGATTCAATAATTTTTTAATTGAATTTAGATTTTTTTTTTTAGAATTTTTACAGTCGTGGTTGAAATTTCTGTAATTTTGAATTCAAAAATTCAATTAATTTTTTAATCGAATCTGAGTTTTCAATCACAATCGTGATTAAAATTTTTTATACCCACTACCATAGGATTGGGGTATACTTATCTAGTCACTCCGTTTGTAACACCTCGAGATATTCGTCTAAGACCCCATAAAGTATATACTCTTAATCGTATAGACGTTCTGAGTCTGTCGAAATCACGATAGAGGTCGAACGCGTAAATATAGCCGCTTGAAATTTTGCACAGATACTAAACATCGATGTAGGTCGTTGGGGATTCCAAATGGGCCATATCGGTTCTGATTTGGGCATAGCTCCCATATGAATCGATCTCCCGATTTGAGTTCTTGAGCCCCTGGAAGTCGAAATTTTTGGTTGGTCACCTCACATTTTTACAAAATCGAAAATTGCCAATTAATTCAGTTACTGTAAAATTGAAAATTGTGAGTGCTTTTTTGCGCAGGAGCTGACCCATCGGCGGTGAAATTTGGTCATAAAATCAGAGGTGTGGCCGAATTACCGCATATGTGAACGATTAAATATGTTCGAAAAATTTGGCCTTACCGCATTCGTTACCGAATAAGCACTTTCCATATTCGTTAACGAGAGCATATTGAGTATCAGCTTTTCGAAATCCACTCGTGAGCAATCGAATAAAGTTGTTACTTGATATAAATAGTTGTAACAAAAGTAAAAATGTTAGCTTTTTTAAGTTTTTTGAAATGATTCAATTCGTGGCCATCCGAATTTGGCAAAAAAAAAAAAAAAAACAGTATGGAAAGGCAAAAGTCGGGCGGTGCCGACTGAATGATACCCTACACCTACCCTATAAGTACAATGTGGGACCTATATCCAATTCTGAACCAATTTTGATGGACCTCGGCGAGCAAATATGTTCAAACTATAAAAACTACGATTGACAAATGACAACATTATGGCAAATAACCCAAAATCTAACGAGCATATATGTGGTTGCTATATCTAATTCTAAACCGATTTCGAGCAAACTTTTTAGATAATGTGGTAGTCGTCGAGGAAAGCGTTGTGCAAAATTTTACCAAGATTGGTCAAACAATGCGCTTGCAGTGTCTCTTGGTGTGAAAATCTGGCGATATACACATATGACAGCTATATCTAAATCTTGACCGTTTTCTATGAAATTCACCAGTAATATTGAGAGTCATAAGAAAAGTCTTCCTGCAAAATTTCGACATAATCGGTTAACAAATGAGCACTTTTTTGCAATATTTCTCAAAATCGGACGAAAATATATATGAGAGCTATACCTAAATCTGAACCGATTTCTAGCAAACTCTTCGGATGCTGTGGCAGTCGTCGAGGAAAGCGTTTTGAAAAATTTTGGGAAGATGGATCAATAAATGCGCTTGCTATAACTCTAGAAGTTAAAATCGGGCGATATATATATTGGGTTGCCCAAAAAGTAATTGTGGATTTTTCATATAGTCGGCGTTGACAAATTTTTTCACAGCTTGTGACTCTGTAATTGCATTCTTTCTTCTGTCAGTTATCAGCTGTTACTTTTAGCTTGCTTTAGAAAAAAAGTGTAAAAAAAGTATATTTGATTAAAATTCATTCTAAGTTTTATTAAATATGCATTTACATTCTTTTAAAAAATCCGCAATTACTTTTTGGGCAACCCAGTTGAGAGCTATATCTAAATCTGAACCGATTTCGATGAAATCCACCAGTAATGTGTAGAATCCTTCCTGTCAAATTTCGAGAGAATCGGTTTACAAATGACTATTTTATTGAATTATTACTGAAAATCGGACGAACATAAATATGGGAGCTATATCCAGATCTGAACCGATTTTTTCCAATTTCAATAGGCTTCGTCTCTAGGCCAAAAAACATGTCTGTATCAAATTTGAAGACGATCGGATGAAAACTGTGACCTGCACTTTGTACACAAATTAACATGGACAGACGGACAAACAGACGGACATAGCCAAATTTAATCGAAAATGATTCTGAGTCGTTCGGTATACTTATCAATTGGTCTATCTCTCTTCCTTTTGGGTGTTACAAACTAATTCACTAAGTTATAATTCCCTGTACCACAGTAGTGGTGTAGGGTATAAATAGCAAATTGTGTGAAGGCATCATTTAAAGAACAAATGATGCCAAATCATGGAAAAATATAAAAATCCACCAATTGCAGCTGTTGTGGTACCGCGGTAGACATGATCCCTTTGATGTTTAGCTGAAATCGCTGTTTTGGAGCTGTGTGCTTTATCATGTGTAAACCAAGAATGGCAAAAAAATCAAGTTCCGTACTTCATTTGGCCCACAGAGTGGCTTTCCAATTCGTCGTATGCCAATCCGAAGGACTTTTTTATATTTAGGCCACATTTGAGAGTAGGGTAAGGACTTCAAAATATTCCAATATGGATGTGCTGAAGAAATACATTGTACAGAAATGGACCATCGTACCGGCAGATTACATCCGTCGTGCTTGCAATTCATTTCTTCAACGACTCAGAACAAAACTTAATGCAAAATGTAGTAGTATCGCGCAAAAATTATTGGATTTAAAAATATCTCCACACGTTCTCGTACTTTGAATCAATAAAAAATATTTTCACACAAAACAATGTGGTCGTTTGTCATCTACCCTGTAAATCTAAATAACATGCATTTGTTGTTAATAATTTAAATGTTTTATTTAGATTATTTATGTACGCTTTATTCGGCAATGACATTGGGTCACTTTTATCTATCATATCTCTGCGAATACGCACAAAGTTATTGTGCTCTTCAGAATCAAAGGACGACTAGCACAACAGAAGCGATGCAAACATGTTTTTTTATACCCACCACCGAAGGATGGGGTATATTCATTTTGTCATTCCCTTTGCAACACATCGAAATGTCCATTGTTAAGAATAAATTTAATTTAAATTTTGCCTTAACGCAAAATCATTTTGTTTGGGGCTCGGGCCCGATCTGCCGATTTAACTTCTAGAGTCCTTACAAGCCGCAATTTTTGTCCTATTATGCTTAAATTTTGCATGTCGTGTTCTGTTACAACTTCCAACAACTGTGCAAATATGGGCAAAATGAGTCTATAACCTGATAAAGCTCCCATGTAAACCGGTCGCTCGATCATCCTTGTTCGGTTCCTAGAGGCTTTAAGTTTTGCTGGTTCGACAGAAATTCGGTATGTAGAATAAAATTATGCATTACAAAAAATTATTTGAGTCAATTACTTTTTAATTGAATCGTAAAATGTTTGAATTACAAATCACACCTTCATTTGCAATATCTGCAATGTAGCCTTCAATTGATTTTACTTGAGCACCGCTGATATATTCCCCGATTTGGCTGAAATTTAGAAAGTGTTTTGGACCATCAACAACTGAGCCAAGTATAGTTAAAAATCGGTTCATAACTTGATATAGCTCCCATATAAACCTATTTCGCATGTTGACTTTTCTTATCCGATTTAGCTGAAAGTTTGTACATTGAGTCTAATATTCGTCTGAATCGGTCAATAACCTGATAGCTCCATGCAAACCAATATCCCTATTTTACTTCTTAGATCCCTCTAAGGCGCAATTCTTATCCGATTTGGTTGAAATTTTGCACAATGGGATCTACTATTGTCTTAAACATCCAAGCCAAGTATATATATAGAGGCTCAAGAAGTCTAGATCCGCGATCGGTTTATATAATAGCTATAACAAGTTATGAAACGATTTAGACCATATTTGGGTCGTCTGTTTGAGATCATAACAAAAAACCTCAAAAAATTCAAGAAATCGAGATCCAAGATCGGTTTATACGGGAGTTATATCAAAAATCGACCTATATGGCCCATGTACAATTCCAACGGACCTACACTGCTAGGAAGTATTTATGAAAATTTTTAAGCGCCTTGCTATACACTTCGAAAGTTAGCGTGCTTTCGACAGGCTGACAGACGGACGGACATGGCTAAATCAACTCAGAATGTGAAGACAGTCAAGAGTATATATACTTTGTCTGTTCTCAGATCAATATTTCGATGTGTTATAAGCGGAATTACGAAATTAGTATACCCCCATCCTACGGTGGAGGGTATACAAATGATATTCTTACCAACTTTATTTTGACAAAAATTAGATTCTTTTGAAAGTGTCATCGATATATTGTATAGCTTGAACATTTTGGCTGAAATTTTGCATGTGGTATTGTAAATTCCCACAACTGCATTAAGTACGGTCCAGATCGGTCTATAACCTGATAGAGTTCCCATATAAACCGATCTCCAGATTTGACTTCTGCAGCCCGATTTTCATCCTATTTGGCTGAAATTTTGCACATGGTGTTTTGTTATGACTTCCAACATCTGTGCTAAGTACGGTCCAAATCGGTTTATAACCTGATATAGCTCCCATATAAACCGATCTCCCGATTTGAATTCTTGAGCTTGTTTGATTAGGCTAAAATTTTGCATAAGGTCTCCTGTTGCAATTCCAAAAAACTGTTCTAAGTACAGTCCTGATCGATGTATAACGCGATATATCCCCACATAAACCGATCCCCGATTTGACTTCTTGAGTCCTTACTAGCTGTTCCGTTGTAACTTCGAACAATTGTGTTAAGTACGATCCAAATCGGTTTATAATCTGATATAGCTCCCTTATAAACCGCTCTCCCGATTTGAATTCTTGAGCCCTTACAAGCCGCAATTTTTTTTCGATTTGGCTGAAATTTTGCACAAAGTTTTCTGTTGCAGTTTTCAAAAACTGTTCTAAGTACAGTCTTGCCGAAGAACTTTTGCCACTTTGATTAAGGAATCTCCAAAAAATGCATTCTGAACGCATCAACAGCTTCTTTAGGTATCGAAAAACGTGGACCTCTAATTTATTTTTTATGTACGGAAATAAAAAGAAGTCATTCGGTTTTGAGTGCTCAAAAATTCAGTCGAGCGTTTTTTTTAGCGATTGACATGTTATGTGGGATCCAACAAATTTTTTTTGACGGACGACCAAATGTTTATGCAATATTGAATGTATGCTTGTCCCACTAATGCCAAAGGTTGTCTCAATCTCGTGATAGGTCACATGAAGATCATGCAAGATCAGTTGGCGCACAGCATCAATGGTTTTTGGAACAACAACTGATTTTGTATGACCTTCTCGAAATTCGTCTTGAAGTGAACCACGACCTGCGTTAAATTCACCATACCATTGATAAACACTGGTGCTTGATGGTGTTTCATCGCCAAAAATTGGATTAAGTTCATCGATGCACTGTTGTTGAGTTAATCCACGTCGAAAGTTTAAATAATAATCGCACAAAAAAGGTTCACGATTAAATTCCATTTTTTATGCGAGATGTATCTTTTAAGTTACTGTAAACAAAACAAATAGCGCTCATATGTCAAAACGTTCTGAGTATGTATAACCTCAAAAATTTCAAGCTTTGCGATAGAGCTGTCAGTTGGCATATTGAAACACAAGCGTTGTCCAATCCTGAAATATAAAAGGCAAGGCTCGAATTCATTTAGTCATTCCGTTTGCAACCCATCGAAATATCAATATCCGTTCCTACAATGTAAATATATTTCAGACCGTCATAAAATTGTAAGACGATTGAACGATGTCCGTGTGTCTATTCTTCCGTTTGTACGTCAGATGTATGCGCTCTACAGCCTTCAAAAACTGAGATATTGAGCTGAAATTTGGCACAGATACGTGTTTTTGCTGTACGCAGGTTAAGTTTTTGAATGGGCCAAATCGGACCATATTTGGATATAGGTGCTATATAGACCGATCTGCCGATACAGGGTCTAATACCCATAAATGCTTATTTTTTTATTCGATTTTAGTTTTAGGCCTCCCAACACCCGACCTAAATATGGTTCAGATCAGACTATGTTTAGATACAGCTGCCGTATGGAGCAATCTCCCGATAAAGGGTCTAAAGCCCATAAAAGTTTTTTGTTTTATCCGATTTCTCTGAAACTTGACTCAGTGAGTAGTTTCATTACCCGATTTCACTGAAATTTTAAACAGTGAGTTGTTTTAAGCCTCTCGACCTCTATCATAAATATGGTTCAGATCGGATTATATTTAGAAATGGCTGCCATATATTCAATATATTGTAAAATTTCAATACATCCACCCCATCCCTTTTTTATCGCATTGTAATAGTCAAATTGCTTAATTTCCCCAACATGCAGAAGGGCTGCTAACAATATTATAATATTCTATGTTATGTTAAGGAATAACATTAGAGAGTAACAGCTCCTTCCTCTTTCTATTTTTCTCAATCTCAATCTCACTCTCTCTCGAATTATGTAGTTCCTAATTCCCTCACAATCTCTCAATTGCTGTAGTCATAGTAATTCTCCTAAAATGTTTCTCAATTCGCCGCATAATTCCTCGTATAACCTGTTGTTGTATGGCAAAACACACAATCACATGCATTCACTCACTCACAATGGACGAGGAGAATGCGAAGTACGACAGTGTTGTACTGACACAAAAGACGAATTGTGAGAGCAAAACAAATGAACGCCCCCACAGACAAACGAACCAGGCTGAATGCAAGAACACACCGACAGACACACCCACACACAGATATGGGAGAATACGCCTGCAAGCATTACACAGATGTAAGTTGACTTTTTCCTTTTAGAGCCGGAACAACATCTTTCTAGCACAAACACACCCAAGCATTGAAACGAAGGTCCGACACGGGCATCGTATAGACATTAACAGAATCTCACCCACACTATGATACACAGACGAAAAGCACTTATGTGCACACATTTAGCAAAAGCCATTCCGCCACCTATCCATCCATTCAGCCAGACACAGACAAACCAAAAATGACTTGGGATTATGGCAGGGAAAGTCGCTAAACATGCAAGAATTTCGTTTGCACGAAAATTCAGTTGATAACGAAACTTCAACGGTAACGGTTGTCGCAGGCGGAAAAAATCATTCTTAATGGTGCAAAGCGAATGTAACCAACAAAAATAAATAAAGGAAAAGCAAAAATTTAAAAAATAAATCAGCTTATAAAATATACTGAAAAAAAATTCTATAATAGCAAAATATGTTTTGTTAAAAAAAAAAATACTCAAAAATATTTTCAATCTAAGATTTTTTCCAGTGTCTCTATGTAACGAATTCGTAAAGAAAACAAAGGCTAGAGCTAAAAAAAAAATCAGCAATTAAGCCATTATAAATTTGGCTAAAGGAAATATTATTACCCATACGTCAAGCTGTGCGCGCTGTGAGTTGCCAACTGTTAGCTGTGCGCTGCATTTACTGCTGTCTTTCTGCTTAGCTAAGTAAGCGCCAGTAAGTGTTGAATGGTGTGCGATAAGAGGTGCGAAAAGTAGTCAATTAAAAATCACTTATACGCAACAATGTCTGACTTCCTCCAATATCAAGGTGTGGGTGGCAAAGAAAAGTAAAAGAGAAACAAAAAGAAACGGAAATTAAAAAATGTATATGGCCCCATGTGAGCCAGCCAACAAACACAGAGTCAATGTTGCATGGATGAAACGATTAAATTCCGCTCTGTTCTATACGTGTGTGTACAAGTGCTTGTAGAAATCTAAGACGAAATTAACTTCCGGCCCATGTAATTTATTACAATTGTCGCTCGCTTTCGGCATTATACCAGGATTGCAATAATTTTCACTCAGCAGGTGATTTTAAAATTTACAGGAAGTAATTTTAATATCTTTACATGGTGCTAAAGAAGGGGGTAGATATTCAAGGGTCTTTTTTACATATAAATAATTATGAGTTGTAATTAAAATTTTTAATAGTACACATAAGAGCTGTTTGAACAGGTTTATGAAAGTATAAATAAGAAAGTTAAAAAGAAATAAACTTTGGAAAACATTTTTTAGCTTGCTAACATATTTTTTAGGAAATAATTGCAATATCTTCAAAAGTAATAAATAATAGTGTTTATTTCTGAAAAGAGCTATGTAACAACAAGTGTAACAAGTGAGGAAACGCAACAGTTGCGAGTCTATCAACTACTTTTAAGCATATACAAAAGCATTTTAAAGGGATTGACCAATTCTAGTTTTTTCATACCTATTGAGATTGTACGATCGGACCTGAATTGTGGCGCATAGACTAAAAGTTAAATAAGTGGTAGTAACATCGAAAACTGAGCTGGATTTGATGGAATTTTGCACACGAATTGAGGCATCAAAAGAAATACTCCTCGTACCGTATGCTAAGTTTTATAAAGAGGTGGTCAAAATTGTGTTTATTACTGCCAAAGGCATATAGGATGATAGATGTGCACTGATTCGATGTCAAATAAAACACCTATTGCAAATTGAAGTAAAGATTGGACAAAAATGTATTGCTACTTCAGGCATAAAACATTGTGTCTAAAACTGTAGCGTTTTTGATGATGAGTCTTCAAACTAAACACTTTAAGAAAATTTTTAAGCAAAACAAGTAAAAACGTGCTGAGTTCGGCCGTGCCAAATCCCACCACCATGGATTCTGTTAAAATATGGGAGCTATATCTGATTTGGACCGAACTTGGCACAGTTGATGGAAGTTATAATGGAACACCTTATGCAAAATCCAACATCTAATTCTGAACCAATTTTAATGGACCTCGGCAAGCAAATATGTTCAAACTATAAAAACTACGGTTGGCAAATGACAACATTATGGCAAATTACCCAAAGTCTGACGAACATAGGCGTTGTGCAAAATTTTGGCAAGATTGGTCAAACAATGCGCTTGCAGTGGCTCTTGCTGTGAAAATCTGGCGATATACATATACGACAACTAACAAATGATCACTTTTTTGCAATGTTTCTTAAAATCGGACGAACGAGAGCTATACCTATATCTGAACCGATTTCAAGTAAACTCCTCAAATACTGTGGCAGTCGTCGAGGAAAGCGTTTTACAAAATTTTGGCAAGATGGGTCAATAAATGCGCTTGCTATGACTCTAGAAGTTAAAATCGGGCGATATATATATATGAGAGCTATATCTAAATCTGAACCAGTAATGTCGAGAGTCAAAGAGAAATCCTTCCTGCCAAATTTCAAGAGAATCGGTTTACAAATGACTGTTTTATTGAATTATTACCGAAAATCGGACGAACATATATATGGGAGCCAAAAAACATGCCTATACCAAATTTGAAGACGATCGGATGAAAACTGCGACCTGTACTTTGTACACAAATTAACCTGGACAGACGGACAGACAGACAGACGGACATAGCTAAATCGAACCAGATAGTGAATCTGAGTCGATCGGTATACTTATCAATGGGTCTATCTCTCTTCCTTTTCAGTGTTACAAACTAATTAACTAAGTTATAATACCCTGTACCACAGTAGTGATGTAGGGTATAAAAACAGCAAAAATAATAAGTAAAGGAGTGCTAAACTCTGCCAGACCGAATCAGGGGAACCCACCACCATGAATTTAGCTAAATATACAAAGTAAATATAGATGAAGGGCATACTTTTATTTTCCATACCAAACTTCTGTCAAACCAGCAAAATTTAAAGTTTCTAGGAAGCGAACAAGGATTATCGAGAGACCGGTTTACATGGCAGCTATATCAGGTTATAGACCGATTGGGACCGTATTTGGCACAATTACTAGAAGTGGTAGCAGTACACCACATGCAAAATTTCAGCCAAATCGGCCAAAAACTGCGACTTGTAAGGACTCAAAGAATTGAAATCAGGAGATCGTTTTATATGGGGTCAATATCAGGTTATTGACCGATTCGCACCGTACTTAACACAGTTGTTGAATGAAAGTCATAACGAAACACTACGAGCAAAATTTCAGCTAAATCGTGCAAAGATTGCAGCTTGTAAAAACTCAAGAAGTCTAATCGGGAGATCGGCTTATATGGGAGCTATATCCAAATCTGAACCGATATAGACCATTTGCAATCTCCAATGACCTATGTCAATGATAATTTTCTGTGCAAAATTTCGAGGCGCTAGCCTTATGCGTTCGACCGCTATAGTGATGTCGACAGAAGGACGGACATGGCTAGATCGACTGAGAATGTCGAGACGATCAAGAATCCAATCCATATGGTCATTATTCGTCTATGAATTCGCTCGGAGGGTTTATGGTCATTTAAGTTTGAATGTTAAAGACTTATTTCTGCTTAAAAGACTTTATTGGAGCCCGATATTCTCATATAGATTTTGGTAGTAGGAAGTGCCCCAGGGTGGTGGTTGCTGGGTTAAGGGGGTGGTGTGGAGCCCCAGAAACGTGGTCCCGTAAGTGGGTATGCATTTCGTGCCCTACTCCCAAATACAAGGTTAGACACCCACAAAATTGGTTTCGAAAGTGGGTACCAATTTCGTGCTCTACTCCCCAATACCTTCACTTTAGCCCCACATTGACATGGTCGGTAAATATTTCCGATTTAGGGGTGTTTTGGGGGGTGAGGTGGTCGCCCAAACACTTAGCCCTAGAAATATATCATCATCTTGCTCTACCCCAAATATGATTCATATAAACCCCATATTGCCATTGGCCTCAAAATTGGATATCAAATACATTTGCTAATCTCAAATACATTTTATTTAAACCCCCTACTGCAAAATTCAGCAAATATGTCCGGTTTGGGGTATGGGCCCTAAAAACTATCAATATCGAGCTCCACTCTCTATAAAACCCAAATTGTCATGGTGAGCAAATACATCCTATTTGCGGGTGGGACGTCGGTTAGACAGTTGGTCCCGAATGTTCATATCACATTGGTAGTCCACCCCCAATTACCTATAATTTGAGCCCCATATTTCCATATTCGAGAAACATCATCGTTTTGGGGGCTGTTTTGAGGGATGGGCCGGCCACTCAGTTACTTGGCCCGGAAAATACATATCAGATTCCTGTTCTACTCCAAAATACCTCTTATTTGAGCCCCATATTGCAATGGTCAGCAAATACGTCCTATTTGGGTGGTTTTATGGGGTTAGGGTGGCCCATAAACACTTATCCTTATATTGATATCAGATTCGTGCTTTACTTCCAAAGACTTTTCATTTGAGCCCCATATTGCTATGGCCGTAAATTGGTCCCCTTTGGGGGGTGTTTTGGGGATGGGGTGTACCCCCAGAAACTTGGTCCCACATTTGGATATCAGATTCGTAATCTACTCGCAAATACCATTCATTTGAGTCCCATATTGCCATTGTCAGGAATATGTCCGATTTAGGGGGGTTTTAGGGTTGGGGTGGTCCCTCAAACACTTGGTTCGACAATTGGTTACCAGATACGTTTTCTACCCTTAAATATTTTTCATTTGAGTCCCATATTGTCGTGATTGGACTATATATATATTTGGTAGGTTTTGGGGGTGGGGTACCCCATCCGAAATTTGGATACCAAATTTTTTTTGTAGGTTACTATTAGAGAGCACAAAAAATTTCGCTTAATTCACACCACCCATCTCCAAGATCTGGCGTTTCTGAAAATTAGGGTAAGGGGGAGGGTTCGCTCCCCTTCAGATATCAAAAAATGTGGTACCCAATTTTCACCACGGGGTCATTATGCACCATCTGTGAAAATTTCAAGAAAATCGGTTCAGCTATTTCTGAGTCTATAAGGAACACACAAACAAACTGACAAACAAATTGATTTTTATGTATAAGAAGAAGATATGTCAATCGTCGTTATGACATTATATCTTAGCCACTCCACCACTTCCTTAATTGCAAGGATCTCTGCTTGATACACACCATGACCAGTTTTAGATCTTTAAAGTACACCCCAAAGTCCAAATGGTCGTCTAGTATAGAAGCCTATGTAACTTTTGTTACCAGGGATATCGTAGTTCCAATCGGTTCTATCAGGAATAGTGGCACAGTACTTTTTATCAAAAAGAGGCTCAGGTAGGGTGTAATCCTCACTACCTGAAACATCGGACATCAAGGATAACACAGTGTCCGTAGCCGCCACATGACCAAAGAGAAGGCTCCCTTGGCCTCACGGCAGTGTTCGCTGCAATTTTTCTAGCCACAATGTCCAGAAGCATTAAATTAAATGCACCCGAAGGTGTCGTCCTCGGTGCGGCTGTGATGCACAAACAAGCCATCCTTTGGATCCGGTTAAGTACTGAGCAGTAGGTGGACTTTTGAAGCGCCGTTCACCAGACCACAACATTATATAGCATTTTAGGTTTGACAACTGCAGTATATACCCAATGCATGACACGATGTCTAAACCCCCAACATGTGCCAATAGCTATCTTCAGATGTATAGGGCAGCTGTTGCCTTTCCTGCCCGTTCCAAAATGTTGGATTTGAAGTTCAATTTCCTGCTTAACCCCATACGCGACCACTTTTACACCATTTTCAGCAAATTTCTGAATGTTTTTTTCTAAAAACAAACTTTTGCCCAGTGTTGGGCCTACCCCTAAAATTATTTTTTTAAACCCAAAATTTGATTAATTTTTTGGTTCCGACTCAATGCGTTTTGCGACACTACATTTTGCCTCAACTTTTTTAAAAACTTTTTTTTTCTTTTCTGTTCTATACAGAAACAAAATCCATTGGTCTAATGCGGACACAATTACTTTAAAAAAATTTCATTTTTTTTTATGTAAAAACCAGGAACGAAATTTCGGGTGGTGCCGACTGTATAATACCCTACACCTACCCTATAAGTACAATGTGGGGCCTATATCCAACTCTGAACCGATTTTGATGGACCTCGGCGAGCAAATATGTTCAAACTATAACAAGTAAAAAGGCGTTAAGTTCGGCCGGGCCGAACTTTGGATACCCACCACCTCGGGTATATATGTAAACCACCTTTCATCAAAATTCGGTGAAAATTTCATACCTTATACTCATATACCTCATACCGACATGAAATATATACGACAGGGATGTCGAAAAGCCGAACATAAGTCACTGTGTCAAATTTCAGTGAAATCGGATTATAAATGCGCCTTTTATGGGGCCAAGACTTTAAATCGAGATATCGGTCTACATGGCAGCTATATCCAAATCTGGACCGATTTGGGCCAAATTGCATAAAAATGTCGAAGAGCCTAACACTAAGCACTGTCCCAAATTTCGGCGAAATCGGACAATAAATGCCTCTTTTATGGGCCCTAAACCTTAAATCCAGAGATCGGTCTATATGGCAGCTATATTCAAATCTGGACCGATCTGGGCAAAATTGAAGAAGGACGTCGAAGAGCCTAACCAAACTCACTGTGTAAAATTTCAGCGACATCGGACAATAAATGCGTCTTTTATGGCCCCAAAACCTAAAACCTAGATATCGGTCTATATGGCAGCTATATCCAAATTTGAACCGATCTGGACCAAATTGAAAAAATATGTCAAAGGGTCTAACACATCACACTGTCCCAAATTTCAGCAAAATTGGATAATGAATGTGGCTATTATGGGCCTTACACCATAAATCGGAGGATCGATCTATATGGCAGCTATATCCAAATCTGGACCGATCTGAGCCAAATTAACGAAGGATGTCGATGGGCCTTACAAAATTCACTGCCCCGAATTTCATCAAAATCGGATAATAAATGTGGCTTTTGTGGGCCTAAGACCCTAAACCGGAGGATCGGTCTATATGGCAGCTATATCCAAATCTGAACCGATCTGGACCAAATTCAAGAAACATGTCAAAGGGCCTAAGACAACTCACTGTCCCAAATTTCAGCGAAATCGGACCATAAATGTGGCTTTTATGGGCCTTAGACCCCAAATCGGAGGATCGGTGTATATGGCAGCTATATCCAAATTTGGACCGATCTGAGCCAAATTGACAAAGGATGTCGAAGGGCCTAACACAACTCACTGTCCCAAATTTCAACAAAATCGGATAATAAATGTGGCCTTTATTGGCCTAAGACCCTAAATCGGCGGATCGGTCTATATGGCAGCTATATCCAAATCTTAACCGATCTGAGCCATATTGACGGAGGACGTCGAAGGGCCTAAGACAACTCACTGTCCCGAATTTCAGCAAAATCGGGTAATAAATGTGGCTTTTATGAGCCTAAGACCCTAAATCGGCGGATCGGTCTATATGGCAGCTATATCCAAATTTGGACCGATCTGAGCCAAATTGACAAAGGATGTCGAAGGGCCTAACATAACTCACTGTCCCAAATTTCAACAAAATCGGATAATAAATGTGGCTTTTATGGGCCTAAGACCCTAAATTGGCGGATCGGTCTATATGGGGGCTATATCAAGATATAGTCCGATATAGCCCATCTTCGAACTTAACCTGCTTATGGACAAAAAAAGAATCTGTGCAAAATTTCAGCTCAATATCTCTATTTTTAAAGACTGTAGCGTGATTTCAACAGACAGACGGACAGACGGACAGACGGACGGACATGGCTAGATCGTCTTAGATTTTTACGCTGATCAAGAATATATATACTTTATAGGGTCGGAAATGGATATTTCGATGTGTTGCAAACGGAATGACAAAATGAATATACCCCCATCCTTCGGTGGTGGGTATAAAAACTACGGTTGACAAATGACAACATTATGGCAAATTACCCAAAATCTAACGAGCATATATATGGGTGCTATATCTAATTCTAAACCGATTTCGAGCAAACTTCTCAGATAATGTGGTAGTCGTCGAGGAAAGCGTTGTGCAAAATGTTACCAAGATTGGTCAAACAATGCGCTTGCAGCGGCTCTTGGTGTGAAAGTCTGGCGATATACATATACGACAGCTAAATATATCTAAATCTGGGCCGTTTTCTATGAAATTCACCAGCAATATTGAGAGTCATTAGAAATCCTTCCTGCAAAATTTCGACAAAATCGGTTAACAAATGAGCACTTTTTTGCAATATTTCTCAAAATCGGACGAACAAATATTCGGAGGCCACCGTAGCGCAGAGATTAGCATGTCCGCCGATGACGCTGAACGCCTGGGTTCGAATCCTGGCGAGACCATCAGAAAAAATTTTCAGCGATGGTTTTCCCCTCCTAATGCTGGCAACATTTGTGAGGTACTATGCCATGTAAAACTTCTCTCCAAAAAGGTGTCGCACTGCGGCACGCCGTTCGGACTCGGCTATAAAAAGGAGGCCCTTTATCATTGGGCTTAAACTTGAATCGGACTGCACTCATTGAGATGTGAGAAGTTTGCCCCTGTTCCTTAGTGGAATGTTCATGGGCAAAATTTGCATTTGCATATATATGAGAGCTATACCTAAATCTGAACCGATTTCGAACAAACTCCTCAGATACTATGACAGTTGTCGTTTTACAAAATTAAATGGGGCGATATATATATATATGTGAGAGCTATATCAAAATCTGATCCGATTTCGATGAAATCCACCAGTAATGTCGAGAGTCAAAAGGAAATCCTTCCTGCCAAATTTCGATCGGCTTACAAATGACTATTTTATTGAATTATTACTGAAAATCGGACGAACAAACATATGGGAGCTCTGGGCCAAAAATCATGCCTATACCAAATTTAAAGACGATCGGATGAAAACTGGAACCTGTACTTTGTAGACAAATTAACATGAACAGACGGACAGACAGACGGACATAGCTAAATCGAATCAGAATCGAAAGTTTTTTTCTAAGAAAAAAATATAAATGAATTATTATATAGAGACATAATGTCGCTAGGCCTGGGGCCCTTTGAAATTATTTTTCTGAAAGAAAACTTTGAATAAAATCTTGTCAAACGACATTTTTCAAACGGCATTTTCCAAATATTGCGGCTTGTAACAACTCAACAAGTCAAATTTGGCAGATCGGTTTATATGAGAGCTATTTCAGGTTATAGACCGATTTAGACTTTACTTTGTAGAGTTGTTGAAAGTCATAACAGAATACTACATGCAAAATTTCAGGCAAATCGGAAAAAATTGCGGCGTGTACGGGCTTAAGAATTCGAATCGGAAGATCTATATCAGATTATAGATAAATTTAGACCGTACTTGGTGTAGTTTTTGGAAGCCATAACACAACACTATGTGCAAAATTTCAGCCAAATCTGTTAAAAATGCGTCTTCCAGGGGCTCAAGAAGACAAATCGGGAGTAAGGTTTATACGGGTGCTATATTAGGTTATAGACTAATTTGAAGCGCACTTTAAACAGCCTGTGCAGAACGCTATCTGGAAAGTTTTTGCCAAATCGGATTAAAATTGTGGTTTTCAGAGGTTCAAAAATTCAAATCGGGAGATCGGTATATATGGGAGCTATATCAGGTTATAGACCGATTTAGACCGTACTTGACACAGTTGTCGAAAGCCATTTTAAAACACTATCTGCAAAATTTTGTGTTAAATCGGACAAGTTTTGCGGCCGTCAGGGGCTCAAGAATTCAAATCGGGAGATCGGTTATGGGAGCTATATCCAAATATGAACCGATAATGCCCATTTGCAATCTCCAATGCCCTTTATCAATTACAAGTACCTGTGCAAATTTTCAAGCGGCTAGCTTTACGCGTTCATTCGCTATCGTGATTTCGACAGACGGATCGATTGACTCAGAATGTCAAGGTGTTTCAAACTGAATGACTAGATCAATATACCTACATCCTATGGTGGTGGATATCAACAGTGTTTGTGCAAAATTTCAAATGACTTGCTTCAATCCTGGGAAAAATAGCGTGCTTTCGACAAAATGTCAAAATTTAGATCAATCTTAGAATAAAAGCTTCAATGGGCTACGCTGTTCTTTCAACAAATTAAAGCAAACTTCTTAAAAACCTCCATAACCACACCAATATAGAGTAAAACTGATATTATAACCTTATTACAGTATCGTTTAAATTACCTTTTATTTGAACTCGCTAAACTCCGCTCCTGAAAAGGGTTTGTAATAAATTTTATCTTAAAGGTTTATTACAACAATTTCTGGGAAAGACATTTCAACAATTGTCATTAGTGTCTTCTTAATGAACTTCTACATTGTGTTTATTTGGGCCGCTGCCCTCTTCATCCGACTTTAACCACATAGACCACAGAGAACGTGCTCAAGTGGTTGCTTATAAGGCCACACCATCTTAAATTGTAGCACGCCTTCTTGCAATAATGATGGGTAACGTCTGCTTTGAACAAGAAACGTGAAAAAGTAAAAGCCACACTTACACATAACGCAACAACTAAGGATGGGATTAAGTGGGGCAAAGCCGACCATTTGATAAATTACACCTTATTGGGTGTTCAACCTAATTTAACCAGATTAAAATTTGCTTTAATTTGATTTGTAGAATTTTGACCACAATCGGTACATATTGTTGCGAGTTGCAAGAGAAACTATGTTGCGAGTTGCAAGAGAAACCTTCTCCCAAATTTAAGAATCTGTTGACAAATTATGGGATTATTGCAGTACTACTCCAAACCGAACGAACATATTTATGGCAACTTTATCCAAATCTCAATAGATTTCTTGCAAATTCAATAAGCTTCGTTTCTAGGCAAAAAAAAAAAAAAAAAATCTGTACAAGCAAATGTACTTAGTTATATTACCCTGTACCACAGTAGTGGTGTAGGGTATAACATAAAGGAAACAGACAATAAATGTACCACTACTCATAAACACACTTCTAATACACAGACTGTTAGACCGCAATGCCAAGAGCAGGGCCGGTATCTTCATCTGCAACTCTTATTATGAGAGTTCTTGTTTGTGTGCATGGCTTTAATTCATCCATGATGAAAAAACCTACATTGAACGACAAAATAATTGCTGTAATAGCTACATACACCCCCAATGCGGAATCACGGCTAACCTTTGTGGTGAATTACAAAAGATATGCTTTCATGACCAAGCTACTTCATCGGAGAGCCAGTTGCTCTGCCTGTCTGTTTGAGATGCTCACAGCTTTTTCCTCTACCTTCTTTGTACAGTGAAGTTCTTGCTTGTTTGCAAAAAAAAGCAAAACGAGACAATGAACCATAAAAGTTCAAGTCAGTACTTAAAGATGCCAGTGGAAGAGTATCAGCACTAAAGAAGGTACTGCTGTTGTTGTTACACTTGAATTTCCTGCAAACAGCATTGAGGAAATCTCAATTTCACTGGATCACCATAGGAAAATTCCATCAATAAAACAAAGTAAGTACTTTAAGTACTTATAAAAATTAATAACCAACCAACCATGAATATGGAGGATAAACCTTACAACTACAACGGGCAAGAAACCAGATTGGAAATATTAAAATAAATTTTTTAAATTAATTTAATTTAATTTAATTTAATTTAATTTAATTTAATTTAATTTAATTTAATTTAATTTAATTTAATTTAATTTAATTTAATTTAATTTAATTTAATTTAATTTAATTTAATTTAATTTAATTTAATTTAATTTAATTTAATTTAATTTAATTTAATTTAATTTAATTTAATTTAATTTAATTTAATTTAATTTAATTTAATTTAATTTAATTTAATTTAATTTAATTTAATTTAATTTAATTTAATTTAATTTAATTTAATTTAATTTAATTTAATTTAATTTAATTTAATTTAATTTAATTTAATTTAATTTAATTTAATTTAATTTAATTTAATTTAATTTAATTTAATTTAATTTAATTTAATTTAATTTAATTTAATTTAATTTAATTTAATTTAATTTAATTTAATTTAATTTAATTTAATTTAATTTAATTTAATTTAATTTAATTTAATTTAATTTAATTTAATTTAATTTAATTTAATTTAATTTAATTTAATTTAATTTAATTTAATTTAATTTAATTTAATTTAATTTAATTTAATTTAATTTAATTTAATTTAATTTAATTTAATTTAATTTAATTTAATTTAATTTAATTTAATTTAATTTAATTTAATTTAATTTAATTTAATTTAATTTAATTTAATTTAATTTAATTTAATTTAATTTAATTTAATTTAATTTAATTTAATTTAATTTAATTTAATTTAATTTAATTTAATTTAATTTAATTTAATTTAATTTAATTTAATTTAATTTAATTTAATTTAATTTAATTTAATTTAAATTAATTTAATTTAATTTAATTTAAATTAATTTAATTTAATTTAATTTAATTTAATTTAATTAATTTAATTTAATTTAATTTAATTTAATTTAATTTAATTTAATTTAATTTAATTTAATTTAATTTAGTTTAATTTAATTTAATTTAATTTAATTTAATTTAATTTAATTTAGTTTAATTTAATTTAATTTAATTTAATTTAATTTAATTTAATTTAATTTAATTTAGTTTAATTTAATTTAACTCGTGTTTTAGTCCCAAAGACTCTTCATTTGTGCTCCATATTGCTATGGTGGTTAATTTGTCTAGTTTGGGGGGTGTTTTTGGGAAGAGAAACTTGGTCCAACATTTGTTGTCAAATTCGTAATCTACTCGCAAATACCATTCATTTGAGTCCCATATTGCCATTGTCAGTGAATATGTCCGATTTAGGGTGGTTTTCGGGGTTGGGGTGGTCCCCCGAACACTTGATCCGACAATTGGATATCAGATAAGTTTTCTACTCTTAAATACCTTTCATGTGAGTCCCATATTGTCGTGCTAGGACTATATATATATATAATTGGTAGGCTTTGAAGGTGGAGCGGCCCCCTAGGTACCCCATTCGAAATTTGGATACGAAAGTTTGGTTTGTAGGATACTATAAGAGAGCACAAAAAATTTCGCATAAATCGCACCACCCATCTCCGAGATCTGACGTTTCTGAAAATTAGGGTAAGGGGGAGGGTCCGCCCCCCCTTCAGATATCAAAAAATGTAGTACCATATTTTCACCACGGGATTATCATGCACCATCTGTGAAAATTTTAAGATAATCGGTTTAGCCGTTACTGAGTCTATAAGGAACACACAAACAAACAAACAGACTGACAAACAAACACAAATTGATTTTTATATATGAGATATAGATTTTATTTTGTTTTAGTTTAGTTCAGTTTATTTTATATTATTTTCGTTTTCTTTAAGTATGCACAATTGTAGGGTAGGGTAGTTTTACAAATTAATAAATAACTCGCTATAGTAACCCCCAACTAACCATGGCATCAAAAGCTTTTAATTAAAGTGGACAAGCTGAAGGCTTTGCAGAACGCCCTCCATTTTGACATAAAAAACACATTCAAAGTTATTGTATACTCCCTATAGTAGAACTCTTTCTGCTTCTGCTTAGTCTCATCAACTGACACAGCTTGAATGGCAACAAAGTTATGCTGCAGAGATTTGCCTTCTTGTTTCATGTTTTGTTTTATTTCCTTCCAATTTATCTTTTAATAACATCTCTTGGGCTCGAAACATCCTTTTCCCAGACCCCTTCCCTCTCTGGACACTATTCATTTTTGGTAATTGAATGAGCAGAATCAGCCTTCAAACTCTTTGTATACAACCTTTGGCCGTGAACAATGGCAAAACCTTAATCAACGAAATTTGTGTGGGCCCAAGTGTTGAACTCAATGGAATGGCAATTTGAAATGTCTTCAATAAGATAAAAGTCTAATTTGCTTTATATTCAAATTTGGGCGAGTGCGCAAGAGTAAGGGTGCCATAAATTCATCGAATTGAATTTATTTAACGTAGAACATAGCCTTTAGTGCAATGGACCAGACTAATTTGGCAGCTTAAATGAGTTAATGAACTATAAATAATTACCTTGTTTAGGGGGAAAAGAAAAACAATTAGAAAAGGTTGGTACTGAGGCACAAAGACAACTTTTAAAGCGAAAAATCTAATTATGAAGATAAATGTCTTTTTATGTACGAGAAAAAGAGTTAGAGGGAATATCTCACAAATAAATCCAAAACAAATAGGTTAAGCAAGGTCCAACATTGGATAACGATGCCATTAAAAGAACAAGGTCAAGGGCTTATATACCAAACTTTATCCTCCAAAGACAAATTTAAAATTAATCAGGTTCTTAACCGATGTGGACGGTACATGACACAGTTGTTGAAAGTTATAACAGAACAAAACATGCAAAATTTCAGCCAAATCGGACACAGGTTGCGGCTTCCAGGGTCTCAAGAAGTCAAATCGGGAGATCGGTTTATATGGGAGCTATATCCAAATCTGAACCGATATTTCCAAACGACCTACATCAATATTAAGTATCTGTGCAAAATTCCAAGCGGCTAGCTTTACGCGTTCGACCGCTATTCTGATTTCGATAGACGGACGGACGGACATGACAAATGACAACATTATACCAAATTACACAAAATCTGACGAACATATATATAGTAGCTATATCCAAATCTAAACCGATTTCGAGCAACCTTCTCAGATATTGTGGTAGTAGTTGAGAAAAGCGTTGAAAGCAAAAATTTTGGTAAGATTGGTCCATAAATGCGCTTGCAGTGGTTTTTATACCCACCATAGAAGGATGGGGTTATATTCATTTTGTCACTCCGTTTGCAACACACCAAAATATCCATTTCCGACCCCATAAAGAATATATATTCTTGATCAGAGTAAAAATCTATAAAATAGAGATATTGAGCTGAAACTTTGCAGATTCCTTTTTGTCCATATGCAGGTAAAGTTCGAAGATGGGTTATATCGGACTATATCTTGACATAGCCCCCATATATTGTAGATCGATCTACCGATTTAGGGTCTTAGGCCCATAAAAGCCACATTTATAATCCGATTTTGCTGAAATTTGGGACAGTGAGTTGTGTTAGGCCCCTCGACATTCTTCTGCCATATAGCTGCCATATAGACCGAGCTCTCGATTTAAGGTTTTGGGCCCATAAAAGGCGCATTTATTGTCCGATGTCGCCGAAATTTAGGACAGTGAGTTGAGTTAGGGGCTTCGATATTCTTCTTAAATTTGGCTCAGATCGGTCAAGATTTAAATATAGCTGCCATATAGACCGATCCGTCGATTTAAGTATTTGAGGCCATAGAAGGCGCATTTATTGTCCGATGGGACAGTGGGTTAAGTTAAGCTCCTTGACACGTTTCTGCAATTTGGCCTAGATCGATCTAGATTTGGATATAGCTGTCATATAGACCGATCTCTCAATTTAAGGTTTTGGGCCTCAATTTAAGGTTTTGGGCCCATAAAAGGCTCATTTATTGTCCGATGTCGCCATCCGTGTCGTATATGGTTCAGATCGATATATTTTTAGAAATAGGTACTAAAAACGCCAATATTTTCTTATACACAATTGAACAATGACTTGTATTTGGTATTTGGTTCAAATCTTGTACCAAATGACTTGTATTTGGTATTTGGTTCATATCAGAACATATTTCAATATAACTGCTATGGGGCATAAGGTAAGCATTTTTCTTCGGATTTTGACGAAAGATGGTTCACACTTAAACCCAAGGTGGTGGGTATCCGGCCCGGCCGAACTTAACGCCTTTGTTGTTATTTGTGGGTCTATTTTAAAATGTTGTCTATACAGACAAGCCCGCTTCAATTGACGTATTGGACGACCATATTGAAGCATTCATTGGTGAGATACCAGCCGATATGTTGGAAAGAGTATGCCAAAATTGAACTAAGTGGACCATTTGGGGCGCAGTCTCGGTCATTATTTGCATGAACTAATCTCCAAACATTAATATAGGGGCCGTACTATCGATTAAAATAAAGTATATATATTCTTGATCGTCGTGACATTTTATGTCGATCTAGCCATGTCCGTCCGTCTGTCCGTCCGTCCGTCCGTCTGTCTGTCGAAAGCACGCTAACTTCCGAAGGAGTAAAGCTAGCCGCTTGAAATTTTGCACAAATACTTCTTATTAGTGTAGGTCGGTTGGTATTGTAAATGGGCCATATCGGTCCATGTTTTGATATAGCTGCCATATAAACCGATCTTGGGTCTTGACTTCTTGAGCCTCTAGAGTGCGCAATTCTTATCCGATTGGAATGAAATATTGCACGACGTGTTTTGTTTTGATACCCAACAACTGTGCCAAGTATAGTTCAAATCGGTCTATAACCTGATATAGCTGCCATATAAACCGATCTTGGGTCTTGACTTCTTGAGCCTCTAGCGTGCGCAATTCTTATCCGATCAGAATGAAATTTTGCACGACGTGTTTTGTTATGATATCCAACAACTGTGCCAAGTATGGTTCAAATCGGTCCATAACCTGATATAGCTGCCATATAAACCGATCTTGGGTCTTGACTTCTTGAGCCTCTAGAGTGCGCAATTCTTTTCCGATTGAAATGAAATTTTGCACGACGTGTTTTGTTATTTTATCCAACAACTGTGCCAAGTATGGTTCAAATCGGTTCATAACCTGATATAGCTGCCATATAAACCGATCTTGGGTCTTGACTTCTTGAGCCTCTAGAGGGCGTAATTCTTATCCGATTTGAATGAATTTTTGCACAAAGTATTTCGTTATGATATCCAACAACTGTGTTAATTATGGTTTAAATCGGTCCATAACATGATATAGCTGTCATATAAACAGATCTGGGGATTTGACTTCTTGAGCTTCTAGAGGGCGCAATTCCTATCCGATTTGGCTGAAATTTTGCATGACGTATTTTATTTTTACTTTCAACAACTGTGTCAAATAAGGTTTAAATCGGTTCATAACCTGATATAGCTGCCATATAAACCGATCTGGGATCTTGACTTCTTGACCCCTAGAGGTCGCAATTATTATCCGATATGCCTTAAATTTTGTACGACGGATTCTCTCATGACCATTAACATACGTGTTTATTATAGTCTGAATCGGTCTATAGCCCGATACAGCTCCCATATAAATCGATCTCTCTATTTTACTTCTTGAGCCCACAAAGAGCGCAATTCTTATTCGAATTGGCTGACATTTTACACAGGTCTCCAGCATATAATTTAATTGTGGTCCAAACCGGACCATATCTTGATATCGCTCTAATAGCAGAGCAAATCTTGTCTTATATCCTTTTTTTTTGCCTAAGAAGAGATGCCGGGAAAAGAACTCGACAAATGCGATCCATGGTGGAGGGTATATAAGATTCGGCCCGGCCGAACTTAGCACGCTTTTACTTGTTTTTCAAAAATTTTGTTTCTATAGACATTTTTGTAGCAAATTTATTTTCTTAATAAAATTGTTTGTCAAATATTTATTTTAGAACAAATTTTGAAAATTTGTTATATATATCCGCAAAAAAAAACCTTTTTTTCAAGTTATGCAAAAATAAATGTTTCTATACGTCAACATGAGGTTTTTGCATGGAGCATTACAAACGTCATGTCGACAAGCGCAAATTTATGGCCACGGAAAAATGTTGACTGCAAATGAACTTTAACCGAACAACAACATAAAAACCGCACACATTTTTATAGCAAATAAATGGAGTATTTGCTGGCAACTGTCGCTTGCAAACCCGTTTTGAATGGCATCTGATGAATTTCCGCCCCACTTGATGGCAAACTCCAACTTAAATGATAACATGGCCAACAGAAGCGTAAAACATATAAAAAGAGGCTATTCATACAAAAATGAACAAAAAAGGACAAAATGAAGGATTGGTGACAGCTCAGCATGCCAGACAGTAGATTACTTAATTTAAATGTACACACACAGCCTCTGTTTACTGCTCGGAAGGATGAAAAATATTGCCCAAAAATGTCTACCATAGTAAAAAATTCAGCCACTCATCTCTTCTGTTAGTCCTTTTTTGGAAGGACGTGATGAGAATGTAATATGACAACGAAAGTGTATTAAACTTTGACAATGTCACAAACAAAAAATCACTTAAACTTAAGTCAATTTTAAAGCATTTTTGAGATTGATTGTTTTTAAAGCTTTGGGCATATTGATTTGATAAATTGTGTCATTTTGGTGACAAGATTTGAAAAGATCTTAAATAAATTAGACATGTAGAAGCGTGCTAAGCGCGGCCGGGCCGAATTTTGGGAACCCACCACCATGGATACTGCTGAAACATAGGAGCTATATCTGATTATAGACCGAACAGAAAACTCAATGCAAAATTTCAGCCAAATCGGATAAAAATCGCGGCTTGTAAGGGCTCAAAAAATCAAATCGGGAAATCGGTTGTACGGGAGCTATTTCATGTACTTGACAGATTTGCACCGTACTTAACTCAGTTGCTGCTAGTCAAAAAAAAACACCATGTACAGCTGAATCGGATGAAAATTGAGGCTTCCAGGGGCTTAAGAAGACAAATCGGGAGATCGGTTGGTGTGGGAGCTATATCAGGTTATTGGAAGTTATTACAAAACACTACACGCAAAATTTCAGCCAAATCAGATAAAAATTGCGGCTTATAGGGGCTCAGAAAGTCAAATCGGGAGATCGGTTTATATGGGAGCTATATCAGGTTTTTGACCGATTTAAATCGTACTTCGCAAAGTTGATAGGAGTCACAACAGAACATCACATGGAAATTTTCAGCCATATCGGAAAAAAATTGGGGCTTCCAGGGGCTCAAAAAGTCAAATCTGGAGATCGGTTTATATAGGAGCTATATCAGATTATAGACCGTTTTAAACCGTACTTCGCACAGTTCATAGGAGTCATAATATAACACCACATGCGAAATTGCGGCTTCAAGGGCTCAAGAAGTCAAATCGGGAGATCGGCTTATATGGGAGCAATGTCCAAATCTGAACCGATATGGCCCATTTGCAATCCAAAACGAACTAAATCAAGATTTAGATCTGAAATTTGGCACAGAAGCCTCCCGACATTCAACTCAAATATGATTCAGAACGGACCATATTTAGATATAGCTGCCATATAGACCGATATGCCGGTTAATGGTCTGAAGCCCATTAAAACTGCATTTAGTACCCGATTTCGTTGAAATTTGAATTAGTGAGTTGTTTTACTTCTTTCCGATATCCGACTCAAATATGGTTCCGATCGGACTGTATTTATATGTAGCTGCCATATACACCGATCTACCTATTAAGGGTCTGAAACCTTTAAAAGTTAAGATCAAGATTTGTGTCTTAATCCCATGAGATGAGGATTTGTTGTCAGGTTTCGTTGAAACTGTGACTTGTATAAGAGTTCTCGGGACGGATAACTATGGACGTAGTAGTTGAGTTATAATAAAATAGGATGATTATTATATCCTTGGTGGTGGGTATCCAAAGATGGGCACGGCCGAACTTAAGATATTTTTACTTGTTTTGGTTAAAAAGTTTATTTAGCTATCCCTGTTTCCTATTTAGCATTATGGTTGCACAGTGCTTTGTGATACACCATTCACGTTCTGTAGCAACAATCTAAAACCTCGGAGATGAAATTTTCCCGTGTATTCATAGCATAACACAGCTACCGCCTTCCTATACTCATTTATAACATGGGCTTAGCAAGCCGCTCTATTCCGAAAATGTCACCTTGTTAGCTAACAGCCGTTAACTTTTTCATTCCATATTAAGCTTTCAACAGTTCACAATTGGAAAAACCTGTTTCATTGTATACGAATAACTCCCACTGAAGGAACTTATTTAATTAAGTGGCATTTATTAATAGACTAACTTTTGCAATGATGACATTTGGTAGCATATAAGAGCAGAGATTTTAGTAAAGTAACTATGGAGCACATTAAAGTGCAATGAAAACTAAAAATAAACAAGTAAAAGCGTGCTAAGTTCGGCCGGGCCGAATCTTATATACCCTCCACCATGGATCGCATTTGTCGAGTTCTTTTCCCGGCATCTCTTCTTAGGCAAAAAAAAAGGATATAAAAAAAGATTTGCTCTGCTATTAGAGCGATATCAAGATATGGTCCAGTTTGGACCACAATTAAATTATATGTTGGAGACCTGTGTAAAATTTCAGCCAATTCGTATAAGAATTGCGCCCATTGGGGCACACGAAGTAAAATAGAGAGAACGATTTTTATGGGATCTGTATCGGGCTATAGACCGATTCAGACCATAATAAACACGTTTGTTGATGGTCATGAGAGGATCCGTCGTACAAATTTTCATGCAAATCGGATAATAATTGCGACATCTAGAGGCTCAAGAAGTCAAGATCCCAGATCGGTTTATATGGCAGCTATATCAGGTTATGAACCGACTTGAACCATATTTGGCACAGTTGTTGGATATCATAACAAAATACTACGTGCCAAAATTCATTCAAATTGGATAAGAATTGCGCCCTCTAGAGGCTCAAGAAGTCAAGACCCAAGATCGGTTTATATGGCAGCTATATCAGGTTACGAACCGACTTGTACTTTATTTGACATAGTTGTTGAAAGTAACAATAAAAACGTCTTGCGAAATTTCAGCCAAATCGGATAGAAATTGAGCCCTCTAGAAGTTCAAGAAGTCAAATCCCCAGATCTGTTTATATGACAGCTATATCAGGTTATGAACCGATTTGAACCATATTTGGCACAGTTGTTGGATATCATAACAAAATACTACGTGCCAAAATTCATTCAAATTGGATAAGAATTGCGCCCTCTAGAGGCTCAAGAAGTCAAGACCCAAGATCGGTTTATATGGCAGCTATATCAGGTTATGAACCGATTTGAACCATACTTGGCATAGTTGTTGGATATCGTAACAAAACATGTCGTGCAGAATTTCATTCCAATCGGATAAGAATTGCGCACTCTAGAGGCTCAAGAAGTCAAGACCCAAGATCGGTTTATATGGCAGCTATATCAGGTTATGGACCGATTTAAACCATACTTGGCACAGTTGTTGGATATAATAACAAAACACGTTGTGCAAAATTTCATTTCAATCGGATAAGAATTGCGCACTCTAGAGGCTCAAGAAGTCAAGACCCAAGATCGGTTTATATGGCAGCTATATCAGGTTATGAACCCATTTGAACCATACTTGGCACAGTTGTTGGACATCATAACAAAACACGTCGTGCAAAATTTCATCCCAATCGGATAAGAATTGCGCACTCTAGAGGCTCAAGAAGTCAAGACCCAAGATCGGTTTATATGGCAGCTATATCAAAACATGGACCGATATGGCCCATTTACAATACCAACCGACCTACACTAATAAGAAGTGTTTGTGCAAAATTTCAAGCGGCTAGCTTTACTCCTTCGGAAGTTAGCGTGCTTTCGACAGACAGACGGACGGACGGACGGACGGACGGACGGACGGACGGACGGACGGACAGACGGACGGACATGGCTAGATCGACATAAAATTTCACGGCGATCAAGAATATATATACTTTATGGGGTCTCAGACGAATATTTCGAGTAGTTACAAACAGAATGACGAAATTAGTATACCCCCCATCTTATGGTGGAGGGTATAAAAATTTAAATGGTGTGGGCGAAAGAAAATTTAATCTACACATGAGCTGTCATTCAAAAATAAGTAAAAGCGTGCTATGTTCGGCCGCGCCGAATCTTGGGTACCCACCACCATAGATCCCGCTAAATATGTACCCTTATTGACTGAGTTTGTATTTTAATTAATTTGGCCTCAAGAAGTCATATCGGGATATCGGTACTTGACCAATTCAAATAAAACTTGGCACTGATGTTGTAAGTCATGAGATAGGCTTTTGGGCCACATCTAAGCCAAATCAGGTGAATATTTAGGCTTCTAAGGGCTCAAAAAGTAAAACCAGGGATCGGTTTATATGTGTTTATAGACCGAATTGGATCATCCTTAACATGGATAATGAAAGTCATAACCCAAAACTTAGTTAAAATTTTTGCCAAATTTGATGAAAATTTTGGCTTCTAGGCGATCAAGAAGTCAAATCCGGAGATCGGTTTATATGGGAGCTATATCCAAATCTGAACCAATATGGCCCATTTGCAATCCCCATCTATTAGACGTATCTGTGCAAAATTTCAAGCGGCTTAACGCGTTCGAACGCTATCGTTATTTCGACGGACGGACGGACATGGCTAGATCGACTCAGAATGTCGAAACGATCCAGAATATATGTACTATATAGGGTCGCAGATCAATATTTCTAGGTGTTACTAACGGAATAACTAGATTAGTATACCCCCATCCTATGGTAGTGGGTATAATTTAATCAACGCATGAGCTGTCATAAAAAAACAAGTAAAAAGGCGTTAAGTTCGGCCGGGCCGAACTTTGAATACCCACCACCTCGGGCATATATGTAAACCACCTTTCATCAAAATTCGGTGAAAATTTCATACCTTATACTGATATACCTCATACCGATCTGACCTATATACGACACGGAAGTCGAAAAGCCGAACATAAGTCGCTGTGTCAAATTTCAGTGAAATCGGATTATAAATGCGCCTTTTATGGGGCCAAGACTTTAAATCGAGATATCGGTCTACATGGCAGCTATATCCAAATCTGGACCGATTTGGGCCAAGTTGCATTAAAATGTCGAAAAGCCGAACACAAAGCACTGTCCCAAATTTCGGTGAAATCAGACAATAAATGCTTCTTTTATGGGCCCTAAACCTTAAATGGAGAGATCGGTCTATATGGCAGCTATATGGAAATCTATACCGATCTGGGCAAAATTGAAGAAAGATGTCGAAGAGCCTAACCAACCTCACTGTGTCAAATTTCAGCGACATCGGACAATAAATGCGTCTTTTATCGCCCCAAAACCTAAAACCTAGTTATCGGTCTATATGGCAGCTATATCCAAATCTGGACCGATCTGTGCTATATTGCAGAAGTATGTCAAGGGGCTTAACCTAACTCACTGTTCCAAATTTCGGCGACATCAGACAATAAGTGAGCATTTTATGGGCCCAAAACCATAAATCAAGAAATCGGTCTATATGGCAGCTATATCTAAATTTGAACCGATCTGGACCAAATTGAAGAAATATGTCAAAGGACCTAACACAACTCACTGTCCCAAATTTCAGCAAAATCGGATAATGAATGTGGCTTTTATGGGCCTTACACCATAAATCAGAAGATCGATCTATATGGCAGCTATATCCAAATCTGGGCCGATCTTAGCCAAATTGACGAAGGATGTAGAAGGGCCTAAGACAACTCACTGTGTCAAATTTCAACGAAATCGGATAATAAATGTGGTTTTTATGGGCCTAAGACCCTAAATCTGAGGATCGGTCTATATGTCAGCTATATCCAAATCTGAACCGATCTGGGCCAATTTAACGAAGGAAGTCGAAGGGCCTAACACAACTCACTGTCCCAAATTTCAGCAAAATCGGATAATAAATGTGGCTTTTATGGGCCTAAGACCCTAAATCGCAGGATCGGTCTATATGGCAGCTATATCCAAATCTGAACCCATCAGAGCCAAATTGATGAAGGGTGTCGATGGGCCCAACACAACTCACTGTCCCAAATTTCATCAAAATCGGATAATAAATGTGGCTTTTATTGGCCTAAGACCCTAAATCGGCGGATCGGTCTATATGGGGGCTATATCAAGATATAGTCCGATATAGCCCATCTTCGAACTTAACCTGCTTATGAACAAAAAAAGAATCTGTGCAAAATTTCAGCTCAATATCTCTATTTTTAAAGACTGTAGCGTGATTTCAACAGGCAGACGGATAGACGGACGGACATGTCTAGATCGTCTTAGATTTTTACACTGATCAAGAATATATATACTTTATAGGGTCGGAAATGGATATTTCGATGTGTTGCAAACGGAATGACCAAATGAATATACCCCCATCCTTCGGAGGTGGGTATAATAATCTTGTGGTAAGGTTGTCTTAAGTGACAAATTTGGTCCTAAAAAAATTTAATTAAAATTTAGTCTTTAAAAAAAAATTTATTTAATTTCTTTTGTAAATTTTGTCCTTAGAAAATGTTTAATTAGAATGTTACCTTTAGAAAAAATATTAAAGAAATTTTTTCTTAAAAAAAAAATTTCATGGAGAGTACAGCCCATTCTAAAGTTTTGTCATTAGAAAAATTGCATTGCAATTTGTTTAGAAAAAAATTCATTACGTGCCTAATGGGAGCTATATCTAAATCTGAACTGATATAGTCCACTTGCAATGCTTAATGACCTACATCAATATTAAATAGCTGTGGTAAATTTAAGGCGGCTAGCTTTACCCGTTCGACCCCTATTGTGATTTTGGCAGACGGACGGACGAACGGACATGGCTAGATAGCCCCAGAACAAAAACAAGTAAAGACGATATTTCGAGGTATTACAAACAGAATGAAGATTAGTATACCCTTATCCTATGGTGGTGTGTATAAAAAAAAAACAAACAAAAATTGTGAAGTTAAACGATCTTTGCCTTTACATACAAAAAACTTGAAAATGGAAAAATTCGGAGCAATAGCGAAAGCCGTTGCCGTTGTCTAGGGTTCGAAGTCATCAAAATAACTTCTAACAGATGCACAGAATCATGTGCCCCATGGAAGTAATGTAACTGTCGCTACCAAAAAATCTCTCGTTACACGAACACACATGCATTGGGAAAAGTACACCTTATAAACAGGGTTGTCGAACGTGGTTAATGTGCACCATAGCGGCGTTCCCGCAATAAATACGGTTCAAATACAACATAGCAACGAACGGCCCTTGAAGCCATCACACCTAATATGGTTGAAAAGTCTTCTAACCAAAGACGAAACGCGTCCCATAGTGGTTGGTGTGTGTTGCGATCTCTGGCTTTCCTTTTCCATTTGCAAAGAAAATCTCCGATCATTGAGCTCGTCTCTAAAGAGAAACAAACAATAATTGTGAAATTTAATGATCTTCTTCCAAAGTGGCAAACAACTTGAAAATGAAAATCGTGTTAAGTGCGGCAGTTCCGAACTTTGGGTACTCACCACCTTTGATATATTAATCAAGATATTTTATTGTAACTCCACTACCATATCTAAATAGGGGCTGGTCTGGTTCACATTTTACTCATGTCCCGAGAAGTAACAGTTTCTGTGAAATCAGGCAATAAATCCGCTTGTTATGGGACTAGGACCTTAAATTGGAAGATCGGTCCATTTGGCAGTTATATCTATTGGGTTGCCCAAAAAGTAATTGCGGATTTTTTAAAAGAAAGTAAATGCATTTTTAATAAAACTTTAATCAAATATACTTTTTTTACACCTTTTTTTCTAAAGCAAGCTAAAAGTAACAGCTGATAACTGATAGAAGAAAGAATGCAATAACAGAGTCACAAGCTGTGAAAAAATTTGTCAACGCCGACTATATGAAAAATCCGCAATTACTTTTTGGGCAACCCAATATATATTCTCATCTGTATCATATTTAGGTCGGATTTCGGGAGGCTAAAAACAACTCAACTTCAACCAAATCTGGTAATAAATATAGCTTCAATGCGCTTTAGCAGCTGTATCTAACTCTGAACCATACTAAGGTCGGATGTCGGGAGCTTTAAAACAACTCAATGTTGGAAATTTCAGCTAAATCGGGTTATAAATGCAGCTTTTATGGGCGTCATTGGCAGATCGGTCTATATGACAACTATATATAAAAATAGTACGATATACACCATATTTGGGTCAGATGTCGGAAGGCTTAAAACTACTCACTGTTTCAAATTTCAGCGACCCTTTATCGGAAAATTGGTCTCTATAGCAGCTATATCCAAATATGGTCCGATTTGGCTCGTTCAAGAGCATCAAAAAGACGTACCTGTGCAAAATTTCAGCTCAATGTCTCAATTTTTGAAGCCTGTAGAATGATTACAACAGAGGGGCGGACAGACGGACAGACACACGGACATTGTTAAATCGCCTTAGAATTTTACGACGATCCGAAATATATAGACTTTGTAGGGTCGGAAATTGATATTTCGATGTGTTGCAAACAGAATGACTAAATGAATATTTCCCCTATCCTACGGTGGTGGGTATAAAAACTGTCATCATATTTTACGCTTAGTTACACATTTCAAGTATTATTGTTGGCACAGTTTTGCTTTTCTTATATTCCTGTTTTCTCTATGTGTGTGTGTGTGTGTGTGTGTGCGTGGAATGGCAGAAAAGTTCCTATTGAAGTGTCCTTTATGTATAATCATAATACGATTCAATTTCAAGCACCCAAATCACTGATGTAAGTAAAATGATACCAGAAATGAAAATCAACATATAAAAATCGAGTTTTAGGATATACAAAAAACACAAAAACCAACAACACTCAAGGTAGCCCATGCTGAATATTTGCATTTTTATGAACTGTGTCACAGCAATATTTTCCTTATTGCGATTGACATAGAAATCGCATTATGGATATGTAAATGATGTTTTAGTTTCAAATAGAAATGTGAGTAATGAAACAAGTAAAAGCGTGCTAAGTTCGGCCGGGCCGAATTTTGGGAAGCCACCACCATGGATTCTGGGAGCTATTTCTGGTTATAGATCGATTTGGACCGCACCTGGCGCAGTTGTTGAGAACCATAACACTTTATGCAAAATTTCAGCTAAATCGGAAAACAAATTGCGGCTTGTAAGGGCTCAAAAAGTCAAATCGGGAGATCGGTTTATATGGGAGCTATATCCAAATCTAAACCGATGTGGCCCATTTGCAATCCCCAATGACCTAAATTAATATAAAGTATCTGTGCCAAATTTCAAGCTGCTAGCTTTTCGCGTTCGACGCCTATCGTGATTTCGACAGACGGACATGGCTAGATCGACTAAGATCGTCGAGAAGATCAAAAATATATAAACCTTATGGGTTTAAACGAATATTTCGAGGTGTTACAAATGGAATGACTAGATTAGTATACCTCCACCCAATGGTGGTGGGTATAAGAATGCGTTTTCTGTAACCCAAGAAAAGGAAGCAAAACCTTAAAGATATTCAAATAGATTTTTTTTGTTAAATTTTCCTATTTGTTTTCATTCCAAAAATATAATTGTTTAGCATTTGTTGAGATCTCTAGAAAGTGTCAATAACATTATGCTAAATAGGGTCGTTTCTCGGCATAAACTCAACGAAGCCTATAATCGATGGGGGTTCATGAAAACATATACAAATACAAATTTCCATATGCTTAAACTTAGCATTTAAGGCTTTTGTAAGCGACGACTACATGTTTGGCTCTGCTCTGCTGCTGCCCTTTTTTTTGGTTTTTGGGTCTTTGCTATTGTTGTTGTTTTTTTTTATAAAAATATACATATTTTTTGTGTACATAACGTTTTGCAGAAACGTTTATGGCAAACTTGTTTACAAAATTTGAGAATAAAGTCTGCTGTTTAGTTGGATGATGTACATGCTTTTGATGTTTTATGCAAATTTTCCTAAAATTTTCCTTTTTTTGTTGGTGTTACTTGGGTGTGACAACTCTGACAGATTTTGGTTACGAAATTTTAATGCCAAAATTAAACATCAAATATGGAAACTTGTGCTGTGATATGGAAGTCTAGGTAAAAAAACACCACAACCCATTTAGTCTTAATGTCCTTCGAAACTCAATTAAGGCATTAACAGGAAATCGAGGAAGAAAAGGATGAAGAAACCAAAAATTTTATAAAACAAGTAAAAGCGTGCTAAGTTCGGCCGGGCCGAATCTTTTATACCCTCCACCATGGATCGCATTTGTCGAGTTCTTTTCCCGGCATCTCTTCTTAGGCAAAAAAGGATATCAAGATATGGTCCGGTTTGGACCACAATTATATTATATGTTGGAGACCTGTGCAAAATGTCAGCCAATTCGAATAAGAATAGCGCTCTTTGTGAGCTCAAAAAGTAAAATAGAGAGAGATCGATTTATATGGGAGCTGTATTGGGCTAGAGACCGATTCAGACCATAATAAACACGTATGTTGATGGTCATGAGAGGATCCGTCGTACAAAATTTCAGGCAAATCGGATCATAATTGCGACCTCTAGAGGCTCAAGAAGTCAAGATCCCAGATCTGTTTATATGGCAGCTATATCAGGTTATGAATCGATTGGAACCTTATTTGACACAGTTGTTGAAAGTAAGAATAAAATACGTCATGCTAAATATCAGCCAAATATGACAGCTATATCACGTTATGAACCGATTTCAACCTTATTTGACACAGTTGTTGGATATTATAACAAAACACGTCGTGCAAAATTTCATTCCAATCGGACAAGAATTGCGCTCTCTAGAGGCTCAAGAAGTCAAGACCCAAGATCGGTTTATATGGCAGCTATATCAGGTTGTGGACCGATTTGAACCATACTTGGCACAGTTGTGGAATATCATAACAAAACACGTCGTGCAAAATTTCATTCCAATCGGATAAGAGTCACGCACTCTAGAGGCTCAAGAAGTCAAGACCCAAGATCGGTTTATATGACAGCTATATCAGGTTATGAACCGATTTGAACCATACTTGGCACAGTTGGTAGATATCATAACAAAACATGTCGTGCAAAATTTTATTCCAATCGAATAAGAATTGCGCTCTCTAGAGGCTCAAGAAGTCAAGACCCAAGATCGGTTTATATGGCAGCTATATCAGATTATAGACCGATTTAAACCATACTTGGCACAATTGTTGGATATAATAGGAAAATACGTCGTGCAAAATTTCATTCCTATCGGATAAGAATTGCGCACTCTAGAAGCTCAAGAAGTCAAGACCCAATATCGGTTTATATGGCAGCTATATCAAAACATGGACCGATATGGCCCTTTTACAATACCAACCGACCTACACTAATAGGAAGTATTTGTGCAAAATTTCAAGCGGCTAACTTTACTCCTACGAATGTTAGCCTGCTTTCGACAGACGGACGGACGGACAGACGGACGGACATGGCTAGATCGACATAAAATATCGCGACGATCAAGAATATATATACTTTATGGGGTCTCAGACGAATATTTCGAGTAGTTACAAACAGAATGACGAAATTAGTAATCCCCCCCATTCTATGGTGGAGGGTATAAAAATTACAAAAAAAAAGCATTTACTCTCATTATCCATTCCAGCCGTATCCAAATGGATTATTTTATTTCTCAATATCTAAATGTAAACATTAATATAGTGTACATTTCCATAAATTTATATTTATTTACAGCAAAATAAAGCTCACGTCAACAACATTGCATTTTTAGTCTTCTACTACTCCTCCCAATCGCCCGCCCACAAAACTAGCATCTATCCAAATTCCATCATGCCATATGAGCCTCGTGCTTCATCATTCTTATATTAAACAGATTATAAAAATTCCAAATCAGTTTGATTTTTATACAAACAAAAATCGATTTTGGATTTAATAATACAAACATGCAAGAATTTGGGCGAATCCGAAAAACACAAGCCTTGTTACTACTGTGCCTCGCTGGAGGTCCTAATAAAATCGTTAAAGAAATAAACAAAAAGCACTGGATAACATATTTCGTAGAAAATTAGAAAATATCATGAAATTATGACACTTGTGTTGAAAAGTTGCATTCCATAAAGTTTTATTATAAATTTATATTAAAAATAGAAATTTATGCAAATGTTTATAGTAAAACAAAAAAATAAAAAAAAACAACTGTAATGGTGGTATGGTTTCTTTGTCTTATGTTTTAGGCTTTTAATTTGTTCTGTTTAAATTTTCAATATGCAAATCGCTGACGATGATTGATTTATCATATATCAATCATCAGAAGCATTGAAATATAACATATAAAAAAAAATCAAAAAGATAAACGAGCATACATTCTTGTGATAAATTTAATTGAACAAGCTAAAAATTTCATGAAATAGAAATGAATAGCAATTCGCATGTAGAAAATAATTTATTTAGAAAACAAGCAAAAGCGTGTTAAGTTCGGCCGGGCCGAATCTTATATACCCTCCACCATGGATCGCATTTGTCGAGTTCTTTTCCCGGCATCTCTTCTTAGGCAAAAAAAGGATATAAGAAAAAATTTGCTCTGCTATTAGAGCGATATCAAGATATGGTCCGGTTTGGACCACAATTAAATTATTGGGTTGCTCAAAAGTAATTGCGGATTTTTCACTAGTCGGCGTTGACAAATTTTTTCACAGCTTGTGACTCTGTAATTGCATTCTTTCTTCTGTCAGTTATCATCTGTTACTTTTAGCATGCTTTAGAAAAAAAGTGTAAAAAAAGTATATTTGATTAGAGTTCATTCTAAGTTTTATTAAAAATGCATTTACTTTCTTTTAAAAAATCCGCAATTACTTTTTGGGCAACCCAATATATGTTGGAGACCTGTGTAAAATGTCAGCCAATTCGAATAAGAATTGCGCCCTTTGTGGGCTCAAGAAGTAAAATAGAAAGATCGATTTATATGGGAGCTGTATCGGGCTATATACCGATTCAGACCATAATAAACACGTATGTTAATGGTCATGAGAGAATCCGTCGTACAAAATTTCAGGCAAATCGGATAATTATTGCGACCTCTAGAGGCTCAAGAAGTCAAGATCCCAGATCGGTTTATATGGCAGCTATATCAGGTTATGAACCGATTTGAACCATATTTGGCACAGTTGTTGGATATCATAACAAAATAATTCATTCAAATTGGATAAGAATTGCGCCCTCTAGAGGCTCAAGAAGTAAAAATCCCAGATCGGTGTATATATTTACAATACCAACCGACCTACACTAATAAGAAGTATTTGTGCAAAATTTCAAGCGGCTAGCTTTACTCCTTGGGAAGTTAGCGAGCTTTCGACAGACAGACGGACGGACGGACGGACGGACATGGCTAGATCGACATAAAATTTCACGATGATCAAGGATATATATACTTTATGGGGTCTCAGACGAATATTTCGAGTAGTTACAATCAGAATGACGAAATTAGTATATCCCCATCTTATGGTGGAGGGTATAATAAATCTTTTATTCGCTTCAGACCCTTTATCGGGATATGGGGCTGTATGGCAGCTATATCTAAATATAGTCCGATCCGAACCATATTTGGGACGGATGTCAGGAGAACTAAGACTACACACTGTTTCAAATTTCAGCAAAATTGGGATATAAATAAGGCTTTTATGGGCTTCAAACCATTTATCGGCAGATCGGTCTTTATTGCAGCTATATCTGAATATAGACCGATCTGAACCAAATTTGGGTCCCATGTAAAGGTCGTGAAACTACTCAATCTTTAAAATTTCAGCGAAATCGGTTAAAAAATAAAGCTTGTATGGGCTTTAGACCCTTTATCTGGAGATCGGTCTATATGGGGCAGCTATACCTAAATACAGTCCGATCTAAAGCATATTTGGGTCCTATGCTAGGAGCTGTAAAACTACTCAATGTTTCAAATTTCGGCGAAATCAGTTAACAAATAAAGCTTTTATGGGCTTTAGACCCTTTATCTGGAGATCGGTCTATATGGCAGCTATACCCAAAATATAGTCCGATTTGATCCCTATTTAGGTCGGATGTCTTAAGATAATCCTCTGTTTAAAATTTCAGCGAAATCGGGTAATAAATGAAGCTTTTACGGGCTTCAGACCCTTTATTGGCAGATCGGTATATATGGCAGCTATATGTAAATATAGTCTGATATGAACCATATTTGGGTCAGATGTTGGGAGGCCTAAAACTACTCACTGTTTCAAGTTTCAGCGAAATCGGATGAAAAATAAAGCATTTATGGGCATTAGGCCATTTATCCGAAAATCGGTCTATATAGCAGCTATATCCAAATATATTCCGATTTTGCACATTCAAGAACATAGCCATCGTGCATCAAAAAGAAGTATCCGTGCCAAATTTCAGCTCAATATCTTAATTTTTGAAGGCTGTAGAGTGATTACAACAGACGGACGGAAAGACACACGGACATTGTTAAATCGTCTTAGAATTGTACGACGATCCGAAATATATATACTTTGTAGGGTCGGAAATTGATATTTCGTTGAGTGTCAAACTGAGTGACTAAATGTCTATACCCCCAATCCTACGGTGGTGGATAGGGGGTATATTCATAGGCGCAGAGATATGCATGTCCGCCTATAACGCTGAACGCCTGTGTTCGAATCCTGGCGGACCATCAGAAAAAAATTTCAGCAGCGGTTTTCCCCTCCGAATGCTGGCAATATTTGCGAGGTACAATGCCATGTAAAACTTCTCCCCAAGGAGGTGTAGCATGGCGGCACGCCGTTCGGACTCGGCTATAATAAGGAGGCCCCTTATCACTGAGCTGAAACTTGAATCGGACTGCACTCATAGATATGTGAGAAGTTTGCCCCTGTTCCTTAGTGGAATGTTCATGGGCAAAATTTGCTTTTACAGCCTTAAAAGTCCATATCGGATGAATGATATATACGGGAGCTATATCCATGTTAGGTTAGGTAAGGTTTAAGTGGCAGTTTGCCATCAGACTCACTTAGACGTTTCCGTTCATTGTGATACCAGGAACAGAAGAAGGAAGATGCTCCTAGCGTTGATCCATCCAGATTGCTTTAAAAAGCCGTATAACTTGCGAATGTTCACATTCGCTAAATCAGAGTGGTTCTCAAAGAAATGGGAACCTATAGTGGAACTCCCTCTGACTGCTAGTGCGGGACACATACACGGAAGGTATTCTATGGTCTCTTCTTCTTCGATGTCCTCACAGCTTCGTTGCTGACAACCTTCAGTCCTTTAGCATGTTTTCCGATTAGACAGTGACCTGTCATGACGGATACAATGACTGAGACGTCTTTTCTAGCCAATGACAGCAAAGCAGTAGACCTCTGCAAATCTAGATTAGGCCACATAGTTTTGGAATGCTCATAGCCCCCTCTTTGTGACCATCTATCATTCGAAGTCCTTCGGGCCTGTCCTGAAGACTTAGCTAACATGTCGCTAGCGGCATACCCACAGAATCCACTATCCCTAAATCCCTGTCTGAGAAGTTATTTATGCCAATCGTCTTAATCTTATATATAAAAATCAATTTGTGTTTGCTTGTAGGTTTGTTTGTTTATGTGTTCCATATAGACTCAGAAATGGCTGAACCAATTTTCTTGAAATTTTCACAGATGGTGCATAATGACTCCGTGGTGAAAATAGGGTACTACATTTTTTCATATCTGAGGTTCATATCTGACCCTCCCCCTTACCCAAATTTTCGATGGGTGGTGCGATTTAAGCGAAATTTTGTGTGCTCTCATATAGTACCCTCAATATTAAAATTTGATATCCAAATTTCGGATGGGGCACGTAGGGGGGCTACCCCACCCTAAAACCTACCAAACATATATTTAGACCAATCACGACAATATGGGACTCAAATGAAAGGTATTTAGGATAAGAAAACGTATCTGATATTCAATTGTCGGACCAAGTGCTAGGGGGACCACCCCAAGCCCCAAAACACCCCTAAAGCGGATATATTTACCGACCATGGCAATATGGGACTCAAATGAAAGGTATTTGCTAGTAGTATACGAATCCAAATCCAAATGTGGGACCACGTTTCTGGAGGTCCACCCCTTTCGCAAAACACCCCCCAAGCAGGACTTATTTACTGACCATGGGAATATGAGGCTTAAATAAAAGGTATTTGAATGTAGAATACGAAACTGATATCCAAATATGGGACCAAGTGTTGGGGGTGGCCGAACACGGTGGAACACGAATCCGATATATATTTTCAAGGCCAACTCACTGAGTGGCCGCCCAACCCCCAAAACGCCCTCCAAGCTGGTCATGTTTGCCGACGACCGAAATATGGGGCTTCAATTAAAGGTATGTGGGAGTAGACCACGTATCTGATATCAACATTAGGGGCCAACTGACTAGCAGGCGTCCCACCATTATAACAACCCCGAAATAGGACGTATTTGCTCACCAAGACAATTTGTGTCTTAAAGAGAGTGGAACTAAATATTCATAGTTTTTAGGACCAATACCCCAAACCGGACATATTTGCTAACTTTTGTAATAAGGAGATTAGAAAGCGAATTTGATAACGAATTTTGAGGGCAAGGGCAATATGGGGTTGAAATAAATGATAATATGAATATAAATGATATATAAAAAGTATATTTGATTTGAAGTTCATTCTAAGTTTTATTAAAAATGCATTTACTTTCTTTTAAAAAATCCGCAATTACTTTTTGGGCAACCTAATATATATATGAGAATTGAGTACGTTGCTGATATATTTTCCGGGCGTAGTGTTTGGGGGACTACCTTAATCGCCAAAACACCCCTAAATCGGTGATATTTACCCACCACGTCAATGTGGAGCTTAAATAAAAGGTATTGGGCGGTAGAGCAAGAACTGATACCCACTTTCGGCGTCAAATTTTTGGCAGCCTTTGCCAAAATACCCCACAAATAGCAATTTTTACTGGCCATCGCAATATGGGACTCAAATAAAGGTAGTTGGGAGTAGAATAGGTGGACTTTTGAAGAGCCGTCCACCAGACCACAACACCATATGGCATTATAGGTCTGACAACTGCAGTATATACCCAGTGCATGACACGCGGTCTAAACCCCAAACTTTTGTCAATGGTTCTCTTGCAGGTATATAGGGCAAAAGTTGCCTTTCTTGGCCTTTCCAAAATGTTGGATTTGAAGTTAAATCTCCTGTCCAGAAAAACACCCAGGTATTTTGCACTTTCTGTAAATGGAGCATTCTCTCCACCCAAGGAGACAGGTACCACTGTAGGCAACTTGTATCTCCTGCTGAAAAGAACTATTTCTGTCTTGCACGGATTTATACCTAGACCACTTTCGGTAGACCACTTTCGGTAGCCCACTTTGCTGTTGCACGTAGAGCTTTACGGTAGAGTTGATGCCTAGAAACTCCAACTCCTTCATGATTGCCGTTGGATTTACATTTTTGAAAGCACCTTCATTGTCAAGAAATGATTCCATTGTATATTCCATAACATCGAGAAAACTCTCTATATAGCCGACTAGGTCCTGAAGGGCTGTTTCAGTGGATTTGCCTTTATTATATGCATGCAGCTGCCGCGACAGGTATATATGACATTCTGATACAAGCAGAGTACATTTCCCTAAGCCAGGGAACCTGTCTATCAGATACAGCTTGTAATTCAACCGGTTACACATCATCAGGGCCTGACGACTTCTAGAAGTCGAAACTTATTGCCCCAAGGATTTTCGGCTTAGACACAATTTCCCTAATAGCCTCCGACGAATGCATACAGTGACAAACTAACCTGGCGCCATGTTGTCCGTTAAATAATTTCCCGGAAAATGTGTATCAGCGAGTAGTTCTAGTGTTTCCGCACTAGACATTGTCCATACATTGTCTGACTTCTGAATATACCCCACCGTAATAGGTCTCGAGGACAGAATATTCCTTAGCCTACAGAACTCAGATGTATAATCCACGTAGCTGTGGTGCCCTTGTGGCTTTTGCTTTGTTGAAGAGTTTTCTGCAGTCCTTCCTTAAACCAACCAGCTCTGGGGTCTACCATGGCGGTCGCTGTTTGCCCCTTGGCTTGGTACTAGGTCATGCTGACACAAGCGATTCATTCAGGGCCTTGTGCAAAATTTTATGAAAATAGAACAACAAATGCGACACGTACCTTGATCACAAGAATATATGGACAGACAGACAGAGGGACAAAGCTATATAGAATCAGGAAAGGATTCTAAGCCGATCGGTGTAATTATCGATGGGTCTAGCTCTTCTTTTTCTTAGCGTTGCAAACAAATGCACATAATACCCTGTACCACAGTGGTAGTGTAGCGTATAATTAAGATTGTTAGTCAGATTAATGAAAATTTGCAAAACCAATGCTTTTTACCCCCGTCACCATGGGAGGGGGGTATACTCATCTAGTCATTCTCTTTGTAACACCTCGAAATATTGATCTAAGACCCCGAAGGGCCCCGATCTCCCGATTTAACTTCTTGAGACCCTGGAAGCCCCAATTTTTGTTCGATTAGGCTGAATTTTGCATGTAGGGCGCTGTTATGACTTTCAACAACACAATACGGTCCAAATGGGTCTTTAACCTGATATAGCTCCCATATAAACCGATCTTCCGATTTGACTGCTTGAGTCCTTACAAGCCACAATTGTTAACCGATTTGACTGAAATTGTGCATGTAGTGTTCTATTATGACTTCCAACCACTGTGACAAGTGGTCCTTCATCATCCTTGTTCGATTCCTAGAAGCTTTAAGTTTTGCTGGTTTGACAGCAATTTTGTATGTAGAATAAAATTATGCGCTTCAACTAAATTTATTTTGTATAAATTTTAGCAGAATCCATGGTGGTGGGTTCTCAAGATTCGGCACTCTTTTACTTGTTTGAAAGAAATACTTTTCTGTAACATTTACCGGAATTTCAGTATTTGATGTTGGCTGCAACTTGGATACGCTATAAATATTGACTCATTGTTGTATCTCTTTTTTTTTTTTTTTTTTTTTTTTGATTTATAAAAATAATAAATGTTTTATAACACCCAAATGATACGTTAATAAATTTTCACACATTTTTATTTTATGCTTAATTGGTTCAAAGTCCCAGGCATTTTACCTTAAATAAAATCAATCCCCTAGTTTGAGTGTTAGCACGAATGTTTGCTCAACACTGATTCCATTGTTGTTATTTATGACGAGAATTGTTATTATGGCTCTTTACTTTATGGCACCCACAATAATTATGACAATTATAATGGTGACGAGTAATACATTTGATGGGGGTCGCTTAGAGCAAACAAAAGACGACGGCGACAACGAGGAAGCCACTGACAACCATGGTAATGGTAATGGTGATGATTATGGATACCATGGGATGGTGATGGTGATTGTGCGTATGTGCCAATGATGATTGCTACCCTGTTAGAGTTGGTGGTATTGTGTTGTCATCCATATTGAGTGTCATTATTGCGCCGTTGATATTTTTTCTCGTTTCTTTTGTGTTTAATGAAAATCTAATCAATATAACAAAAAATTAATGATTTTTTTTTAATTATTTCTCAGAAAGCGAAACAACAGCAAACAGAGACTGAAAATTGAGTGGGACAGACCGGTTTTGCAAGATTTTGAAGGTAGTGTATGAAAACATGCAAAAGCGTGCTAAGTTCTGCAGGGCCGAATCTTAAATACCGTTCACCATGGATCGCATTTGTCAATTTCTTTGGCCGATATCTTTTTTTTAGGTTAGGTTAGGTTGAAAAGAGGGTTCGGATATTAATCCACCCCATGCCACTATCGACATACACCTAAGCCAATAATCGGCATGTTGTGCGCTCTAATTGTTATACTAAAGGATGATTTTTTAGAGTTATAGGAAAGTTTTTCAAAAAAAAAAACACACACACACATAAAATTCTGAAAAATGGATGAAATATTTATTTGAATCGATAGATGGTCCATCCGCTTAGTCCAATTTTGGCATACTCTTTCCAACATTTCGGCCGGTATCTCACTGCTTCAATGCTTCAATGGTGTCATCCAATGCGAAAATTAAAGGGGGATTGTCTGTATAGACCGGGGCTGCCAAACGAACCAAACCAAATTCGGAGTTGGACTATTGAGCACGTTAGTTCCGACTCCGAACCGCTCTCCGACTCCAGCTTAATACTCTAACTCCGACTTAGACTCCGACCCTGGGTCGAATACAAACTCTTGTATTTTCGTTACGATTCGGTTCATCTTCGAAAAAGTACGGCCCAATGATGCCACCAGCCTATAAACCGCACCAAACTTTGACTTTTTCTAGATACATTGGTAGCTATTGCAATGCTTATGGTTGATCCTAACTCCAAAATCGACAATTCGGCTTATTAACGGAACCATTAAGTGGGATCGATTAAACTGACCATAAAATGGAAGAAGCTCGCGATGAATTTTCTTAACAGAGCACACATTTTGATAATAAAATTCAATAATTTGCAAGCGTTGTTCGTTACTATGTCAAATTATAGACCAAACTGAAGATGTATGACAGTGAAGCAAAACACCAAACGTGCGTGAGCTGTTTAAACAAGTGTTGCCAAAAAAATAATAGGTAAAAAAAACACTCTTTATTTCAGCTATACCAATTATGAAGACCAAAATGAAGTTCATTGTGCAAAATTTTAGCCAAATCGGATAGATTTGCTTCCTCTAGAGGCTCAAGAAATATAATCGGGAGATCGGTTTATACAGAAGCTAAATCAGGTTGGAAACCCATTTAGACCATACTTGGCGCAGTTATTGATGGTGAAACCAAAACACTTCACACAAAATTTCAGCCAAACGGATAATAATTGCGCGCTCTAGAGGCTCACTTATTCGAGATCCGAGATCAGACTATATAAGAGCTATATCATGTTATGAACCGATTTGGTCTATACCTGGCAGAGTGATTGGAAGTCAAAATAAAACACTTGGTGCAAAATATCAACCAAATCGGATAAGATATGCGCCCTCTAGAAGCTCAAGACCCAAGATCGGTTTATATGGCAGCTACATTAAAACATGAACCTATTTGGCCCATTTACAATCCCAAACGACCTGCACTAATAAGATGTAAAAACAAGTAAAAAGGCGTTAAGCTCGGCCGGGCCGAACTTTGGATACCCACCACCTCGGGTATATATGTAAACCACCTTTCATCAAAATTCGGTGAAAATTTTATACCTTATGTCCCATATCAGTTATATCCAAATATGTTCCGATTTGGACCAAATACTAATAAGTACATTAGCTATATCTAAAAATAAACCCATCTGAACTATATACGACACGGATGTCGAAAAGCCTAACATAAGTCACTGTGCCAAATTTCAGTGAAATCGGATTATAAATTCGCCTTTTATGGGGCCAAGACATTAAATCGAGATATCGGTCCACATGACAGCTATATCCAAATCGGGACCGATTTGGGCCAAGTTGCATAAAAATGTCGAAGAGCCTAGCACAAAGCACTGTCCCAAATTTCAGCGAAATCGGACAATTAATGTCGCTTTTATGGGCCCAAAACCTTAAGTCGAGAGATCGGTCTATATGGCAGCTATATTCAAATCTGGACCGATCTGGGTAAAATTAAGGAAGGACGTCGATGAGCCTAACCAAACTCACTGTCTCAAATTTCAGCGACATCGGACAATAAATCCGTCTTTTATGGCCCCAAAACCTAAAACCTATATATCGGTCTATATGGCAGCTATATCTAAATCTGGACCGATCTGTGCGATATTGCAGAAGTATGTCAAGGGGCTCAACTTAACTCACTGTCCCAAATTTCGGCGTCATCGGACAATAAATGAGCATTTTATGGGCCCAAAACCATAAATCAAGAAATCAGTCTATATGACAGCCATATCCAAATCTGAACCGATCTGGACCAAATTAAAGAAAGATGTCGAAGTGCCTAACACAACTCACTGTCCCAAATTTTAGCAAAATCGGACAACAAATGTGCCTTTTATGGGACTAGCACCATAAATCGGAGGATCGGTCTATATGGCAGCTATATCCAAATCTGGACCGATCTGAGCCAAATTAACGATGAAAGTCGAATTTCAGCGAAATCGGATAAAAAATGTGGCTTTTATGGGCCTAAGACCCTAAATCGGCGGATCGGTCTATATGGGGGCTATATCATGATATAGTCCGATATAGCCCATCTTCGAACTTAACCTGCTTATGGACAAAAAAAGAATCTGTGCAAAGTTTCAGCTCAATATCTCTATTCGATGTAGTTCCGCCGATTTAGGGTCTTAGGCCCATAAAAACCACATTTATTATCTGATTTTGCAGTAAGTTGTGCTCGGCCCTTCGACATCCTTCTTCAGTTTGGCCCAGATCGGTCCAGATTTGAGTATAGCTGCCTATAGGATCGATCCGTCGCTTTAAGGTTTTGGGCCATAAAAGGCACATTTATTGTCCGATTTCTCGACTTAAGGTTTGAATATAGCTGCCATATAGACCGATCTCTCGATTTAAGGTTATGGGCCCATAAAAGACGCATTTATTGTCCGATGTTGCCGAAATTTGGGACAGTCAGTTTTGTTGGGCGCTTCGATATTCTTCTTCAATTTGGTTCAGATCGGTCAAGATTTGAATATAGCTGCCATATTGATCGATCCGTCGATTTAAGGTTTTGGGCCATAAAAAGCGCATTTATTTCCTGAAGTCGCCGAAATTTGGGACAGTGAGTTAAGTTAAGCCCTTCGACATACTTCTGAAATATGGCACAGAGGGGTCCTGATTTGAATGTAACTGCCATGTAGACCCATATCTCGATTTAAGGTTTTAGGCATATAAAAGCCGCATTTATTGTCTGATGTCACCGTAATTTGGGACAGTGAGTTGCGTCAGGCCCTTCGACATCCTTCTTCAATTTGGTTCAAGTCGGTCCAGATTTGAATATAGCTGCCATTAGACCGATCTTTCGATTTAAAGTTTTGTGCCCATAAAAGGCGCATTTATTGTCCGATGCCGCCGAAATTTGGGCAGTGAGTTGTGTTTAGCCCTTCGATATTTTTCTTCAATTTGGTGCAGATCGGCGTAGATTTGGATTTAGCTGCCATATAAACCGATCTATCGATTTAAGGTTTTGGGCCATAAAAGGCGCATTTATTGTCCGATTTCGCCGAAATTTGGGACAGTGAGTTGAGTTAGGATCTTCGACATTTTTCTTAAGCTTGGCTTAAATCGGTCCAGATTTGGATATAGCTGCCATATAGACCGATATCTTGATTTAAGTGATGGTCCCATAAAAGTCGCATTTATAATCCGATTTCGCTGAAATTTGACACAGTGACTTATCTTAACTTTTCGACATCACATCAGTGTCGAATGTGGTTCAGATCTGTTTATTTTTAGATAAAGCTACTAGAAAGACCAATATTTTGTTATACACAATTGAACAATGACTTGTACTTTTTAGTATTTGGTCCAAATCGGTACATATTTCGATATAGCTGCTATGGGACATGAGGTATGCATTTTTGACCGGATTTTGACTAAGAGTGGGTAACCAAAGTTCGGCCCTGCCGAACTTAATGCCTTTTTATTCGTTTTCAAAAATTTTAGGCATATCCTATAAAAATTGACTCTTCTACGGGCTCAAGAAGTCAAATCCGGGGATCGGTTTACATGGGGGCTATATCTGTTTACAGACCGATTCGGATCATACAGACCAGTTTAGATGGGAATGTAGCTGCCATATACCCCGATGTCTTGATTTAAGGTCTTGGTCCCATTAAAGGCACATTTATTGTTCGATGTCTCCGAAGTTTGGCACAGTGAGTTGTGTAAGACTCTTCGACATCTTTCTTTTATTTGGCCCATATTAGGCTTTTCAACATATGTGTCGTTTAGGGTTCAGACCGGTCGATATTTGGATATAGTTACCAAAAGACCAATATCTTGTTCTATAAAATTGAACAGTGATTTCTATTTATTAGACCACTCATGTCGGGGAGAATTTGGTCCAAATCGGAACATATTTCGATATAGATGCTATGGGGGCATATTTGATGCATTTTTTATAGCGTTATGACGAAAGGTGAAAGGTTTACATATATAACACAGATGGTAGGTATCCAGAGTTCGGCCCGGCCGAAATATTATACCCTACACCACCACTGTGCTTCAGGGTATTATAAGTTAGTTCATTCGTTTGCAACGCTAATAAGGAGAAGAGTTTGACCCGATAAGTATACCGAATCACTTTCTGATTCGATTTAGCCATGTTCGTCTGTCCGTCTGTGAGTCCATGTATACTTGTAATCAAAGTGCAGGTCGTATTTGTTGTTCAATCATCACGAAATTTTGCACATGCCATTTTTTTGGCCCAAGGATAAACGCTATTGATTTTGGTTAAAATCGGTTCAGATTGAGATATAGCTCCCATATATATGTATCGGCCGATTTGCACTTAATTGGTCGTAATAGCTAGAAATTTCAACCGATCTGTTTGTAACCTCTCGAAATATTCGTCTAAGACCCCATAGATATGTATATATATAATTATATATATATATATATATATATATATATATATATATATATATATATATATATATATATATATATATATATATATATATATATATATATATACAAATGGGCCAAATCGGTTCAGATTTAGATATTGCTTCCATATAAACAGATCTACCGATTTAATTTCTTGACCCCCTTTAAGCCGTAATTTTTGTCCCATTTGGCTGAATGTGCATGTGGTGTTCTGTTATGACTTCCAACAACTGTGCCAAATACGGTCCCAGTCGATCTATAACCCGATATAGCTCCCATATAAACCGATCTTTCTAACTCTTAACATATCTATACGAATTCAATTGATTTTCCAAACAAATTCCCCAAATTCCTAAAATGATCCCTCACACAGTCTGGAATTTATTTTATCGCTTCAATCTTGCCATGTGCTTCAACTAATCCATAGCTTATTTTCGTAGTTTGGTGCGTTGAATTTGTGATTACATTTCAAACAGTTTAATGAAATGAATTTTCTTTTATCATTCTCCACAATCATAAGAGATAATACGAAATGCCATGTTTTCTCTCACCCGCCCCACAAAAGAACAAATCAACTCTAATGACTCTGGTAAACAACTGTGTATGCTTAAATTATAATAATACTAATAATCGTCCAACAAGTTAGGTTGGCAGACAAAGTACACAGAGACAAATAAGGGAGGGAAACACATTTGAACAGCTGCTTTTAATTCACTTACAACCAAAATGGAAGTTCGTAGTCTTCAACGACAGATAAACGTGTAACGAAAATGCGTTTTGTTTCATAAAAGCCCGAAGTGTGGAAAAAAGATATAGCGAACAAGCAAAAGCGTGCTAAGTTCGACCGCGTTGAATCCTATATGCCCTTCACCATGGACCGCATTTGTCAAGTTCTTTATAGACAAACAAAGGATAATGGATAAGAAAGGCTATACTATTTAAGCTATACCAAATTATGAACCAATTGGAGCCACACTTGGTTTGTCTGTTGGAGCCAAGGTGAAATTCATTGTGGAAAATTGCGGCCAAGTCGGATTAGAATTGCGAACCATAGTTGCTCAAGCAATAGAATCGGGAGATTTGTTTATATGGGAGATTTGCCACGTTTTGTACCGAATGAGGCCTTGTTTAAAATGTATGTTAAAGGTCATTCAAGAAGTCAGCCAAATCGGAGAAGCATTGGTCCCGCTAGAGGTTGAAGAAGTATAATCGGGAGATGGGTTTATATGAGAGCTATATCAGGCTGTGAACCGATTTGGGCCATAATTGACGAATCAAAACAAACCTCCTCATGCCAATTTTCAGCCAAATCGTATAATAAATGCGAGCTCAAACGGATCACGAAATCCGATTTTGAGAAATATTATGCATATCGCCCGATTTTCACTTCTAAAGCCACTGCAAGCGCATTTATTGACCAATCATGCCAAAATTGTGCACAACGCTTTCCTCGATGACTGCCACAATATCTAAGAAGTTTGGTCAAATTCGATTTAGATTTAGATGTAGCTCCCATATATGTGTTCGTCAGATTTTGTTTAATTTGATGAGAGCAATATCCAAATCTGAAGCGATTTCTATGAGGTGGTCCCCCAGGCACTTTTCCCTGAAAAAATATCAGCATCGTGCTCTTCTTTCAAATACTATTTATTAAAACCCCATATTGTCATTGATTTAGGGGAGTTTACACGATGAGGCGTCCCCAAACACATGGCCCCAAAATAGGTTATCAAATTTGTTTTCTAATCTCAAATACCTTTCATTTGAGTCACATATTGGCATGTTCGAAAAATTTGTATCCTTTAGGGGTGTTTTGGGGAAGGGGTGATGCCCTAAATACTTGGTCCTAGATTTGAATATTAAATTCGTATTCTACTCCCAAATACCTTTATTTGAGCCCCATATTGCGATGGTCAGAAAGAAATTGCTGTTTGTGGGGTATTTTGGGAAAAGGGTAAACCTCCAGAAAATTGGTCCCGAAAGTGGGTATTAATTCTTGCTCTACCGCCCAATATCTTTCATTTAAGCTTCGGATTGACATAATCGGTAAATATGCCCGATTTAGGGGTGTTTTGGCAATTGGGATGGTCCCCCAAACACGAAGTCAGCAACGAGCTCTATTCTCATATAACTATATATCATTTATTTAAACCCCATATTGCCATTGGCCTCAAAATTGGATATCAAATTCGATTTCTAATCTCATTTAAACTCCTTATTACAAAAGTTAGCAAATATGTCCGGTTTGGGGTATTGGCCCTAAACACAATAAATATTTAGTTGCACTCTCTTTAAGACCCAAATTGTTGAGCTGTACGTCCGCTAGACAGTTGGCCCCTAATGTTGATATCAGATACGTGGTCTACTCCCATATACCTTTAATTTGAGCCCCATATGACCCAAATATGACCAGCTTGGGGGGTGTTTTGTGGGATGGGCGGCCACTTAGTGAGTTGGCCTTGAAAATATATATCGAATTCGTGTTCCACTTTAAAAACCCTATTATTTGAGCCTCATAATGCAATAGTCAGCAAATACTTCCTATTTGCGTGCTGTGGGGGTGGAGTGGCCCCATAGACACTTTTCCCAAATATTGATATCAGATTCGTCCTTTACTCCCAAAGACCTCTCATTTGAGCCCCATATGGCTATGGTCGTAAATTTGTCCCCTTTGGGGGATGGTTCTGGGGAGAGGCGGCCCCCCAAACACTTGGTCCCAAACTTGGATATCAGATTCTTATTCTACACTCATATACCTTTTATTTAAACCCCATATTCTCATGGACAGTAAATAAGTCCTGTTTGGGGAAGGGGTGGACACCCAGAAACGTGGTCCCACATTTGGATATCAGATTCGTTTTCTTCTCGCAAATACCTTTCATTTGAGTCCCATATTGCCATGGTCGGTAAATATGTGCGATTTAGGGGTGTTTTGGGGGTTGGGTGGTGTGTGGGGTGGGCCCAAAGACACTTTTCCCGAATATTAATATCAGATTTGTGCTTTACTCCCAAAGACCTTTCATTTGAGCCCCATGTAGTTATGGTTGTAAAGGGTGATTTTTTTGAGGTTAGGATTTTCATGCATTAGTATTTGACAGATCACGTGGGATTTCAGACATGGTGTCAAAGAGAAAGATGCTCAGTATGCTTTGACATTTCATCATGAATAGACTTACTAACGAGCAACGCTTGCAAATCATTGAATTTTATTACCAAAATCAGTGTTCGGTTCGAAATGTGTTCATTCACCGTTCATCCGTCTGTCTGTCGAAAGCACGCTAACTTCCGAAGAAGTAAAGCTAGCCGCTTGAAATTTTGCACAAATACTTCTTATTAATGTAGGTCGGTTGGTATTGCAAATGAGCCATATCGGTCCATGTTTTGATATAGCTGCCATATAAACCGATCTTGGGTCTTGACTTCTTGAGCCTCTAGAGTGCGCCATTCTTATCCGATTAGGATGAAATTTTGCACGACATGTTTTGTTGTGATATCCAACAAATGTGCCAAGTATGGTTTAAATCGGTCCATAACCTGATATAGCTGCCATATAAACCGATCTTGGGTCTTGACTTCTTGAGCCTGTAGGGTGCGCAATTCTTATCAGATTGGAATGCAATTTTGCGCGACGTGTTTTGTTATGACATCCAACAACTGTGCCGGGTATGGTTTAAATCGGTCCATAACCTGATATAGCTGTCATATAAACCGATCTTGGGTCTTGACTTCTTGAGCCTCTAGAGGGCGCAATTCTTATCCGATTTGAATGAATTTTGGCATGTAGTGTTTTGTTATGATATCCAACAACTGTGCCAAATATGGTTCAAATCGGTTCATAACCTGATATAGCTGTCATATAAACCGATTTGGGATCTTGACTTCTTGAGCCTCTAGATGTCGCAATTATTATCCGATTTGCCTGAAATTTTGTACCACGGATTCTCTCATGACCATCAACATACGTGTTTATTATGATCTGAATCGGTCTATAGCCCGATACAGCTCCCATATAAATCGATCTCTCTATTTTACTTCTTGAGCCCACAAAGGGCGCAATTCTTATTCGAATTGGCAGACATTTTACACAGGTCTCCAACATATAATTTAATTGTAGTCCAAACCGGACCATATCATGATATCGCGCTAATTGCATAGCAAATCTTTTCTTATACCCTGTTTTACCTGTTTTGCACGCTTTTACTTGTTATATTTATGATTCGTAGTCTACTTCCGAATACTTTTCATTTGAGTCCTTTATTGATATATACGTCCAATATGCCTATTTTCAGCAGTTTTCGTGCTTGGGCTACCGCTTGGATACTTGTACCCAAGTTTTTATACCACATTTGCTTCCTACTCTCCAATATCTTTCATTTGATACCCTTATTGTCCCTATCGGCCAACTTTTGATTTTGGTTGGAGTTTTTGTGGTAACGGGGGAGGGTCCGCCCCCTTCCAACATCAACAAATTACATAGCATATACCTCCTTCCTGAACATATTCGTAATCTACTCGCGAATACCTTTCATTCGAGCCCCATATTGTCATTGGACTCAATTTTTAATATGGAAATCGTACCCTACTCTTGAATACATTTCATTTAAGTCCCATATTGTCCCAATCGTTCCACTTTTAGTTGTGGGTCATACTTTTGGGATAAGTAGGAGGGTCCGCCCCCCTTGCGATATCAAAAACTTATATAGCCTATTGCTCCTTCCGGACCACATTCGTAATCTACTCCCGAATACCTTTCATTCGATTCCCATTTTGTCATTATCGTCCAATAAACCTATTTTGGGGGGTTTTCGGTTCGGTTTCGGTCGGGGCGGCTTCCCAATTACTTGGACACAATTTTGAATATGGAATTTGCACTCTACTTTTGAATACCTTTCATTTAAGTCTCATATTGTCCCAATCGGTCCGTTTTTATTTTTGGCTGGTACTTTTGGGGTAAGGGGGAGGGTCCGCCCCCAATGCGATATCAAAAAATTATATTGTCTATTGCTTCTTCCGGACCACTCCCCACAATCTGTAAAGATTTCAAAGAAATCGGTTTAGCCTTTTATGAGTCTATACGGAACTAACAAATTTACAAACCCACAAACATACAAACAAACAAACAAACACACAAACAAACAGACAAACACAAATCCATTTTTATATAAATATATAGAAGATAAATATTCAATTTCACACTTCACACTCATCCTTATCCACCCACAGCTTTATGAAATCTTTAATAACATCAAGTGGCCACAATGCAAAGTCATTATTAACACTTTAAATATGAGCGCTTTTTGTTTTATTTTTTCTTTTGCTGTTTGCTTCTCAAAAAAACATCAATTTCGTATCATATTACGGATATAAAACCTCATCATCAATAGCCAATAATACAGAATCTACCCCATGGCGTGTAATATTCGTTTCTTTGTGGGAGGGAAGAAAAAAATGACCATAATTATCTGAAAAACGCTGTAATGGACCCGAATAGAGCACAAGTCATGGGAAAATATAAAACGCTAAGTTCGGCCAAGCCGAATCTTGTGAACCCACCACATGCAAACTGCTAAAAATTTATGCAAAATAAATTTAGTTGAGGGTTATAAATTTATTCTACATACCAAAGTTCTGCCAAACCAGCAAATATTAAAGCTTCTACGAACGGAACAAGGATAATCGAGAGAACGGTTTATATGGGAGCTATATCAGGTTATAGACTGATTTGGACCATACTTGGTACAGTTGTTGGAAGTCGTAACAGAACAACGCATTCAAATTTTCAGCCAAATCTGAAAAAATTACGGCTTTAAGAAGTCAAATCGGGAGATCAGTTTATATGGGAGCTATATCAGGTTAAAGCGTGATTTAGGCCGTACTTGGCACAGCTTTTGGAAGCCATAACAGAACATTTTGCATTATTTAAACCAAATCGGATGAAAATTGCGGCTTCCAGGACCTATATCCAAACTGAACCGATTTGCAATCCCCAACGACCTACATCATTTGTTGGTATATGTGCAAAATTCAAAATTCGACAAACGGGCGGACGTGTCTAGATCGACTCAGAACATCGAGACGATCAGGAATATATATACTTTATGGTGTCTTAGAGGAATATTTCGAGGTGTTACAAACAGAACGACCAGATTGGTATACCCTCATCTTATGGTGGTGTGTATAATAAGAAAACCATAGCCATTAGATGACCTTGTTCAATGGATGGAGCAAGCAGAGTTTTCTATTGAATTGTTTTTGGTTTTTTTTTTTTTTCATTCCGGCGGATATTAAAATTTTTTAATATTCCACAAGTGTGCCATCGAATATTAGCTGCTGTAAGGGCAAAGACCAAAATGAGTCAGAAAGTTTTAATGGCCCCCATTAACACAGACTGGCAGCAGGAGTGTGAAATTTTAGCCAAGTATTTTTTATACCCTCCACCATAGGATGGAGGTGTACTAATTTCGTCATACTGTTTGTTACTCTTCAAAATATTCGTCTCAGACCCCATAAAGTTTATATATAATGGAGCGACATAACATTTAATGTAGATCTAGCAATGTCCGTCCGTCTGTCTGTCAAAAGAACGCTAACTTTTGAAGGAGTAAAGCTAGCCACTTGAATTTTTGCACAAATACTTTTTATTGGTGTAGGTCGGTTGAGATTGTAAATGGGCCATATCGGTCTATGTTTTGATATAGGAGCCATATAAACCGATCTTGGATCTTGACTTCTTGAGCCACTACAGGGAGCAATTTCTATCCGATATGGCTAAAATTTTGCATAAGGTTTTTTGGTTTTTTGATTTTCAACAGCTGTGCTAAGTATGGTTGAAATCGGTCTATAACCTCTTATAGCTGTCATATAAACCGATCTGAGGTCTTGACTTCATGAGCCTCTAGAGGGCGCAATTCCTATTCGATTTGGCTGAAATTTTGCACAACGTGTTTCGTCGTGACAACTGTGCGAAGTATGGTATATAGCTGATATAGCTGCCATATAAACCGATCTTGAATCTTCACTTCTTGGGGAACTAGAGGACACAATTCTTATCCGTTTTGGCTCAAATTTTGCATGAGGTGTTATGTTACGATTTCCGACATCTGTGCAAAGTATGGGTGAAATAGATGCATAACCTGATATAGCTGTCAAATAAACCGATCTGGGGTCTTGACTTCTTGAGCCTTTAGAGAGCGCTTCTCCCTACAACGGCTTCTCCCATGCCCTTCAACATACGTGTCAAATATGGTCTGAATCGGTCTATAACCTAATACAGCTCCCCTATAAAACGATCTCCCTATTTTACTTTTTTAACTCCTGAAATCCTTATTCGATTTGGTTGAAATTTTATACAATGACCTCTACTGTGGTCTCCAACATTCATTCCAATAGCATAGCAATTCTTTCAGGGGCTGAAGAAGTCAAATCGGAAGATCGGTTTATATCAGAGCTACATCATATCCGAGCAAAATTTCAAGCCGCTAGCTTTACGTGTTCGACTGCTATCGTGATTTCGACAGACGCACGGAAGGACACGGCTAGATCGACTTAGAATGTCGAGACGATCAAGAATATATATACTTTATGGGGTCCTAGATCAATATTTCGAAGTATGGGTTTCAGACCCCTTATAGGCAGATCAGTTTATATGGCAGATGTATCTAAATATAGGCCGATCTGAACCATAATTTGGTCGGGTATTATGAGGCTAAAAATAACTTACTATTTCAAATTTTAGCGAAATCGGTTAAAAATAAAGGTTTTATTGGCTTCAGACCCTTTATCGGGAGATCGGTCTATATGGCAGCTATATCTAAATATGGACCGATCTTATCCATATTTAGGTCAGATGTCGGGAGCCCTAAAATAATACGCTGTTGCAAATTTCAGCGAAATCGGGTAATAAATGAAGCTTTTATGGTCTTCAGACCCTTTATCGAGAGATCGGTCTATATGGTAGCTACATCTAAATATAGTTCGATCTGAACAATATTTGGGTCAGTTATCGGGAAGCCTTAAACTACTTACTGTTTCAAATTTCAGCAATCGGATCGGATAAAAAATAAAGTTTAATGGGCATTAGACCCTTTATCGAAAAATCGGTCTGTATAGCAGCTATATCCAAATATGGACCGATTTGGCCCGTTCAAGAACTTAACCAGCGCGCATCAGAAAAACGTATCTGTGGCAAATTTCAACTCAATTTTTGAAGGCTCTAGAGTTATTACAACATATGGACGGACAGACGGACAGACACACGGACATTGTTAAATCGCCTTAGAATTTTACGACGATCCGAAATATATATAAAGGGTGATTTTTTTGAGGTTAGGATTTTCACGCATTAGTATTTGACAGATCACGTGGGATTTCAGACATGGTGTCAAAGAGAAAGATGCTCAGTATGCTTTGACATTTCATCATGAATAGACTTACTAACGAGCAACGCTTGCAAATCATTGAATTTTATTACCAAAATCAGTGTTCGGTTCGAAATGTGTTCAAATTTTGACAAATTTTGTTCAGCGATGAGGTTGAGGTTTCTGGTTGAATGGCTACGTAAATAAGCAAAATTGCCGCATTTGGAGTGAAGAGCAACCAGAAGCCGTTCAAGAACTGCCCATGCATCCCGAAAAATGCACTGTTTGGTGTGGTTTGTACGCTGGTGGAATCATTGGACCGTATTTTTTCAAAGATGCTGTTGGACGCAACGTTACGGTGAATGAACACATTTCGAACCGAACACTGATTTTGGTAATAAAATTCAATGATTTGCAAGGGTTGCTCGTTAGTAAGTCTATTCATGATGAAATGTCAAAGCATACTGAGCATCTTTCTCTTTGACACCATGTCTGAAATCCCACGTGATCTGTCAAATACTAATGCATGAAAATCCTAACCTCAAAAAAATCACCCTTTACTTTATAGGGTCGGAAATTGATATTTCGATGTGTTGCAAACGGAATGAGTAGATGAATATACCCCCTATCCTACGTTGGTGGGTATAAAATTATTAACAAAATAGACACATATAACCAAATTACTATGTGTCCTTTACCGAAATCCATTACTGGTCAATGAACCTCTTACTCCACATACATTATGGCGAGAACATTATCATCATAAACATTGAAAGTTGTGTTTTTTAGCTATATGAGGTTTATCACCATCTATGAGGCGTCAGCGAAAAACAATTCACTTCAATTTCAGTTCATTACTTAATATAATGGGGCACTATTTTTCTCTATGGCGCTATACTGCCACATATCAGCGAAGCAGACGAAAAACAAGCATGCCACAATATGGAAGTATTGACAGGCCAATGTATATGTTGTTTGGGAAGACAGGGAAAGAAGTAGGAAGGAAAAAAAAACAAAACAAGCGATCTTATCAAATCTGCTTTGTTTTTTGCTGATATTTTTATGTTATAGGAAAGTTTTCCTTTTTCCAAAAAAAAAAAAAACGATGTGCGTGAATGTGTTGTTTTTGTGCCCCAATCTTATCCATCAACATCATCAATTTGAATGTTAATTTCTATAGTTTCTTTTTTTTTGCGGTAAAACGTATGTTGCATTTTAGGTATATTTGTCTGGTATTGACGATACTATCTGTTACATCATCATTGTCATTATCATCATCATCCATTCATTCGCATTGGCACCATGGGTGCCCTCAAAAATTTCCATATGTTCCAGATAGAATTTTTGGTTTTTTTTTTGATTTTGTTTTTATCAAAACTAGCCAAGCCAAAATAATATTTTGAGTGCTGTTGGGTGTCATTGCTTTCATTGAATCGGAACGGAACAAAGCCTTGACCAAAAAAATAAAGCACTTAACGAACACTCACAGACCAAAGACAACTAATTGGATTTATACCGCATACCGTGCATTACATATGGACTTGAGGATTTTAATGCTCACTACTAAGAAGCAGCATGAAAAAAATTGCTATTAGGCTTAGGAGAACTGGAAATATTATTTAAGACCCCATGAAAAGATTATATCGAAGTCCGCCCGTTCGAAAGTAATGTAAAACAAGTCATCCGTTAAAAATTTATGCTCGAACCGGTAAGGAAAGGCAAAAGTCAGATCCAGCCGACTATATAATACTCTACACAACCTCGTCTTTTTGTTTAAATCTTGTCAGAATTTTTTTGGTGCGGCAGAGAAACTGACACAGAACACAGAACTACTTGAGTTATTGTTTTAATTGTTTTTTTATACCCACCACCGAATGACAAAATGAGTATAACCCCATATTCATTTTTTCATTCCGTTTGCAACACATCGAAATATTCATTTCCGACCCTATAAAGTACATATATTCTTGATCGTCGTAAAAATCTAAGACGTTGTAGCCATGTCCGTCTGTCTGTTGAAATCGCTCTACAGTCTTTAAAAATAGAGATATTGAGCTGAAACTTTGCACAGTTTCTTTTTTTTTTTGCCCATAAGCAGGTTAAGTTCGAAGATGGGCCATATCTTGATATAGCCCCCATATAGACCAATCTCTTGATTGTAAATCTCGACCCCATAAAAGGCGCATTTAGAATGCGATTTCGCTGAAATTTGGCACAGTGTCTTATGTTAGGCTTTTCGACATCCGTGTCGTTTATGGTTGGAATCGGTCTTTATTTGGATGTAGCTACCAAAAAGACCCATATTTGGTTTTACAAAATTGAACAATAACTTGTACTTATTTGATTACAAAATGTCTGTGCCGAATTTGGTCCAAATCGGACCATATTTCGATATAGCTGCTTTGGGGGCATAAATTATGCATCTTCACCGGATTAAGACGAAAGATGGTTTACATATTTAACCGAGTTGGTGAGTGAGTATCCCAAGTTCGGCCCGTCTGAACTTAACGTCTGATTATTTGTTTTTATTTGAGAATACAATGTCCCATTTTTGTCATGCAGTCTTGAATATGACATCCGGTAAATGGCGACTCCCGCGACGCATACTTTGATTAATTCGATTTTTATACACACCACCATAAGATGGGGTATAAATTTGCACGTGGTGTTATGTTAGCACTTCCAAATCAGTCTATAACCTAAAATAGCTTCTATGCAAAGGAATCTCTCGATCATTTTATTTGTTTTTTCAGTTTTTTTGCCTTGTAGGGCGAAGATCATTAAATTTTACAATTCTTGTTTGTTTCTCTTTCGAGACGAGCTCAATGATCGGAGATGCAAATGGAAAAGGAAAGCCTAAGATAGCAACACACACAAACGCATCTATGATACAATTACCACATTAACAACGCACGACAACCCTGTCTATTAGCTGTACTTTTCCCAATGCATGTATTTTTGTGTAATGACAGACATTCATTCTGTCGAGCGTTGTTAATGTGGTTATTGTATCATAGATGCGTTTTCGCTATTAATACGATTCAAATACAACATACCAACATACGGCCCTTGAAGCCATCACACCTAATATGGTTGGAAAGTCTTCAAACCAAATACGAAACGCGTCCCATATTGGTTGGTGTGTGTTGATATCTTTGGCTTTCCTTTTCCATTTGCATCTCCGATCATTGAGCTCATCTGCAAATAGAAACAAACAAGAATTATAAAATTTAATGATCTTCGCCCTAACAGGCAAAAAACTTGAAAATGGAAAATTCGGCAAAGCCCGACCGGGATTCGAACCTGGGCACACGGAGCAGCGGCGAGAGCCATTGCCGTTTTCTTAGTGTTCGAAGCCATCAATACAACTTCCGACAGATGCGCAATCATGTGTAGTACGAAAGAAATGTAATTTGTCACAGAAAGAATGTATGTCATTAAACATAAATACATGCATTGGGAAAAGTACAGCTAATAGACAGGGTTGTCGAGCGTTGTTAATGTGGTATTTATATCATAGATGCATTTTCGCTTTTATACGATTAAAATAGAACATATCAACGCACGGCTCTTGAAGCCATCACACCTAATATGATTGAAAAGTCTTCTAACCAAAAACGAAACGCGTCCCATAGGGGTTGGTGTGTGTTGCTACATTTGGCTTTCCTTTTCCATTTGCATCTTCGATTATTGAGCTCGTCTCGAAAGAGAAACAAACAAGAATTTAAAATTTTTTTTGTATAAATTTTTTGCAGAATCCATGGTGGTGGGTTCCCATGATTCGGCCCGGCCGAACCAAGCAAGATTTTACTTGTTGCAATTTGTGTCCACATTTTGCATCATATCAATCGGTATGTTGGCAATGGCGTCGCGAATGTTGTTCTTAATGTGTGGGGCAATAAAATCACGTTCAATTAATTCTTGCACAACAGCAAATTTATGGGTATGAAATTTAAGGTCTTGATGGAGAATTTGTTGAACAGTGGTGTCAGAAATTCTCATAGCAGCTGCCTGTCTGCGAGCTGACCGCAGGGGAGAACACACAACTGACTGCCAAAACCTTTCGATATTTTCCGGAGTTTTGATGATCCGTTGAAATCCATTTCTGGGTTTAGCGATACTTGCACACTCCCGAAATGAAATAATCCACGACAGAATCGAATTATGGCATTATGGAACGAGTCTGTGAGGAGGAATTTCGAAGTGAACTCGGATGGAACGTTGCGTAGCAACCAGTGAGCGACCTAAGATAAAAAGCTCTTGACGGCGAAGGCCCCTTGATCCCTAGACCAGAGCATGAAGGTAACTGACTGGAGAATGAAATATACTTATGGACTTCACCCTCCTCCAGATTGAGCCATATGTAAATCTGAACTGATTTTAATGATATTCAGCGAATTTATGGGGATATCAAATGAAACACCTCATATGGGAGCTGCATCTAAAACTGATCCGATTTTGACGAAATTTTGTACACATATTGGCACGTCATGTCAAATATTGAAGAGATTGGGCCGAAATTGTGGTTGCGGATGAAAGATCTTCATAGGAGCTATATCTAAATCTGAACCGATGTTGATAAAATTTGCAAACGTATTGAGAAGTCAAATATTGGGTTGCCCAAAAAGTAATTGCGGATTTTTTAAAAGAAAGTAAATTCATTTTTAATAAAACTTAGAATGAATCAATATACTTCAAATATACTTTTTTTACACTTTTTTTCTAAAGTAAGGAAGAAAGAATGCAATTACAGAGTCATAAGCTGTGAAAAAATTTGTCAACGCCGACTATGAAAAATCCGCAATTACTTTTTGGGCAACCTAATAAAATATCTCTTGCTGAATTTTGGAAAGATCCGACCGAAATTAGGCTTCAACCGCCTTAAACAACGATATCGCATGAAAGTCATGTATATGGGAGCTATATCTAAATCCGATATTTTTCACAATCATTGGCGTTTGTTCGTGAACCAAAAAAAAAGACTTTTTCAGAAGATTCTGCCTTTAGAAAACATGTCATAGATATTTTGTCTTTATAGAAAATTTCTTAGGAATTCTGTCTTTAGAGAAAATTTCTTAGTAATTTTGTCCTCAAAGAAAATTTCTTAAAAATCTTGTCTTTAGAGAAAATTGCTTAGAAATTTTGACTTTAGAGAAAATTTCATAGAAATTTTGTCTTTAGAGAAAATTTCATAGAAATTTTGTCTTTAGAGAAAATTTCATAGAAATTTTGTCTTAAGAGAAAATTTCATACAAATTTTGTCTTAAGAGAAAATCTCATAGAAATTTTGTCTTTAGAGAAAATTTCATAGAAATTTTCTCTTTAGAGAAAATTTCATAGAAATTTTGTCTTTAGAGAAAATTTCATAGAAATTTTGTCTTTAGAAAAAATTTCTTAGAAATTTTGTCTTTAGAGAAAATTTCATAGAAATTTTGTCTTTAGAGAAAATTTCATAGAAATTTTGTCTTTAGAGAAAATTTCATAGAAATTTTGTCTTTAGAGAAAATTTCATAGAAATTTTGTCTTTAGAGAAAATTTCATAGAAATTTTGTCTTTAGAGAAAATTTTATAGAAATTTTGTCTTTAGGGAAAATTTCATAGAAATTTTGTCTTTAGAGAAAATTTCATAGAAATTTTGTCTTTACAGAAAATTTCATAGAAATTTTGTCTTTAGAGAAAATTTCATAGAAATTTTGTCTTTAGAGAAAATATCATAGAAATTTTGTCTTTAGAGAAAATTTCATAGAAATTTTGTCTTTAGAGAAAATTTCATAGAAATTTTGTCTTTAGAGAAAATTTCATAGAAATTTTGTCTTTAGAGAAAATTTCATAGAAATTTTGTCTTTAGAGAAAATTTTATAGAAATTTTGTCTTTAGAGAAAATTTCATAGAAATTTTGTCTTTAGAGAAAATTTCTTAGAAAAAATTTAGAGAAAATTTTTTAGAAATTTTGTGCTTGGAGAAAGTCTCTTTGAAATTTTGTGCTAAGAGAAAATTTCTTAGAAATTTTTGTCCTTAGAGAAAATTTCTTATAAATTTTTAGAACAAATTTATTAGAAATTAAGGAAAAATTTCTTAGAAATTCTGTCTTCAGAGGAAATTTCATAGAAATTTTGTCTTTAGAGAAAATTTTTTAGAAATTTTGAGCTTAGAGAAATCTCTTAGAAATTTTGTGCTTAGAGAAAATTTCTTAGAAATTTTGTGCTTAGAGAAAATTTCTTAGAAATTTTGTATTAAAAGAAAATTTTTTAGAAATTTTGTGCTTAGAGAAAATTTCTTAGAAATTTTTGTCCTTAGAGAAAATTTCTTAAAAATTTTTAGAACAAATTTATTAGAAATTAAGTCTATAGGAAAAATTTCTTAGAAATTCTGTCTTTAGAGGAAATTTCATAGAAATTGTGTCAGTAAAAGATTTTTTTTTTTGAAATAAAGGTTTTTAATTTATAAAAAAAAATTTTTTTCTTGGAAAATTTGTCATTAGTCTCCTATCATGCCACTCAGAAACATCAACATTTCGCTGTAATTGTTTTTTATTACATTCTCTGAACTAAAAACTCTGCCTTCCAGTTTGTGACTGTTCTATCCCCTCTCTATAAAGAGCAAAAAATATTGACCAAAAACTCAACAGTGCTTGATTTGTTTCCATCTTTCAATGACCTTCGCTCCAAGTACTTAGGGGGAAAGTTGTATTCAGTGAACTAGAAATAAAGACTGTTTGGTTTGGTCAAAAATATGAAAAATTGTTTTTATACCCTCCACCATAAGATGGGGGGTATACTAATTTCGTCATTCTGTTTGTAACTACTCGAAATATTCGTCTGAGACCCCATAAAGTATATATATTCTTGATCGTCGTGACATTTTATATCGATCTAGCCATGTCCGTCCGTCTGTCCGTCCGTCCGTCCGTCCGTCCGTCTGTCTGTCGAAAGCACGCTAACTTCCGAAGGAATTAAGCTAGCCGCTTGAAATTTTGCACAAATACTTCTTATTAGTGTAGGTCGGTTGGTATTGTAAATGGGCCATATCGGTCCATGTTTTGATATAGCTGCCATACAAACCGATCTTGGGTCTTGACTTCTTGAGCCTCTAGAGTGCGCAATTCTTATCCGATTTGAATGAAATTTTGCACGACGTGTTTTGTTATGATATCCAACAACTGTGCCAAGTATGGTTGTAATCGGTTTATAACCTGATATAGCTGCCATATAAACCGATCTTGGGTCTTGACTTCTTGAGCCTCTAGAGTGCGCAATTCTTATCCGATTTGAATGAAATTTTGCACGACGTGTTTTGCTATGATGTCCAACAACTGTGCCAAGTATAGTTCAAATCGGTCCATAACCTGATATAGCTGCCATATAAACTGTTCTTGGGTCTTGACTTCTTGAGCCTCTAGCGTGCGCAATTCTTATCCGATCAGAATGAAATTCTGCACGACATGTTTTGTTATTATATCCAACAACTGTGCTAAGTATGGTTCAAATCGGTTCATAACCTGATATAGCTGCCATATAAACCGATCTTCGGTCTTGACTTCTTGAGCCTCTAGAGGGCTCAATTCTTATCCGATTGGAATGAAATTTTGCACGACGTGTTTTCTTATGATATCCAACAACTGTGGCAAGTATGGTTCAAATCGGTCCATAACCTTATATAGCTGTCATATAAACCGATCTTGGGTCTTGACTTCTTGAGCCTCTAGAGGGCGCAATTCTTATCCAATTTGAATGAATTTTGGCACGTAGTATTTTGTTATGATATCCAACAACTGTGTCAAATATGGTTTTAATCGGTTCATAACCTGATATAGCTGTCATATAAACAGAACTGGGGACTTGACTTCTTGAGCTTCTATAGGGCTCAATTTCTATCCGATTTGGCTGAAATTTCGCAAGACGTTTTTTATTGTTACTTTCAACAACTATGTCAAATAAAGTACAAGTCGGTTCATAATCTGATATAGCTGCCATATAAACCGATCTGGGATCTTGACTTCTTGGGCCTGTAGAGGTCGCAATTATTATCCGATTTGCCTGAAATTTTGTACGACGGATTCTCTTATGACCATTAACATACGTGTTTATTATGGTCTGAATCGGTCTATAGGCCGATACAGCTCCCATATAAATCGATCTCTCTATTTTACAAAGGGCGCAATTCTTATTCGAATTGACTGACATTTTACACAGGCCTCCAACATATAATTTAATTGTGGTCCAAACCGGACCATATCTTGATATCGCTCTAATAGCAGAGCAAATCTTTTCTTATATCCTTTTTTTTGCCTAAGAAGAGATACCGGGAAAAGAACTCGACAAATACGATCCATTGTGGAGGGTATATAAGATTCGGCCCGGCCGAACTTAGCACGCTTTTACTTGTTTTTAATTAACTTTTCACTTCGCTTGCTGATGGTAATGATATCTCAATGCTGAGTAGGGTCAATTTGAATGAGTTTTGCTTTAAGAGTGATAACTGTTGTGCTGGCTGTGGATTGTTAAAAAGGGAAAAAATTTTAAAAGTGGGATACTTACCCCTTTGTATCATAAAAAATAACTTGAATATTCTCAAGCGTTTTCTTTTTTACCTAGCCTTTCATAATTTTCAAAGGGAATGAATTTAGCTCAACATTGTAATTGCTTCACTAATCTCAATGGTACATGTATGTTTTGGGACTTTAACTTATCAAAGTCTTTCTTCTCTCATGGGCAATATCTATTTCTTTACCCACCACCATAGGATAGGGGTGTACCAATCTAGCCATTCCGTTTGTAACACTTTGAAATATTCATCTAAGACCCCATAAAGTATATATATTTACTTGATCGTCTCGACGTTCTGAATCGATTTAGCCATGTCCGTCCGTCCATCCGTCTGTCTGTCGAAATCACAACAGTTGTCGAACGCGTAAAGCTAGCCGCTTAAAATTTTGCACAGATACTTAATATTGATGTAAGCCTCTAAGGATTGCAAATGGGCTTTATCGGTTCAGCTTTAGATACAGCTACCATATAAACTGATCTCCAGATTTGAGTTCTTGAGCCCCAGGAAGCCGCAATTTTGTGCGATTTGCCCTAAATTTTGCACTTTGTGTTTTGTTGTGACTTCCTGACAACTGTGCCAAGTACGGTCCAAACCGGTCTATAAACTGATATAGCTCCCATATAAACCGATCGCCCGATTTTACTTCTTGAGCCCTTACAAGGCGCAATTTTTGTCCGATCTGGCAGACATTTTGCATATGGTGTTCCGTTATGACTTTCAACAATTGTGTCAAGTATGTTCTTGATCGTCGTAAAAATTTAAGATAATCTTGCCATGTCCGTCTGTCTGTCGAAATCACGCTACAGTCTTTAAAAAATAGAAATATTAAGCAGAGACTTTGTCCATAGGCAGGTTAAGGTCGAATATGGACTTTATCGGATGTAGCCCACATATAGAGCGGTCTGTTAACTTTCGAAAGAGTAACGCTAGTTGCTTGAAATTTTGCACAAATACTTCTTATCTGTCTAGGTCAGTTGGGATTGTAAATGGGCCATATCGGTCTATGTTTTGATATAGCTGCCATATAAACCGATCTTGGGTCTTGATTTCTTGAGCCACTAGAGGGCGCTATTCTTATCCGATGTGCCTGAAATTTGGCATTAGGTGATTTGTTATGGCTTCTAACAACTGTGCTTAGTATGGTTCAGAAAGGTACTTAATGTGATATAGCTGCCATATAAACCGGATTTTGGATCTTGACTTTTTCAGCCAATAGAGGGCCCAATTCCCATCCGATTTGGCTGAAATTTTAGCATTAAGTGTTTTGTTGTGACTTCCAACCAGTGTGCTAAGTATGGTTCAAATCGGTCCACAACCTGTTATAGCTGTCATATAAACCAATCTTGGTCCTTGACTTCTTGAGCTTCTGGAATGCGCAATTTTCCTCCTATTTGGCTGAAATTTGGCATGAGGCGTTTCGTTATGGTATCGTTTCGGTATATAACCTGATGTAGCCGTCATATAAACGAATTTGGGATACTGACATCTTGGGCCTCTAGATGGCGCAATTCTTATCGAATTTGGCTGAAATTTTGTACAATGGCGTCTCCCATGAACTTCAACATACGTGTCCAATATGGTCTGAATGGATCTTTGGCTCGATCTCCCGATATTACTTCTTGAGCTCTACAAAGCACAATTCTTATCCGAATGGGCTGAAATATTACCCAAAGGCTTCAACTACCGTCTTCAACATTTAGTTCATTTATGGTCCGAATCGGATTATAGCTTGATATAGCTTCAATAGCATAACAATTCTTATTCATTATTCTTTGTTAGCCTAAAATGAGATACCGCGCAAGGAACTCGACAAATGCAATTTATGGTGGAGGGCCGGACCAAACTTAGCACGCACCAGATATGGTTTAGATTTGACTCTATTTTGATATAGCTGTCATATAGTTCGATCTGCCGTCATAATGTCAAAATCCTATAAAATACACATTAATTATCCGTTTTCGCTGGAATTTGCCGCAGTGATTTGAGTGCTGTACGATGGAAGCTCAATGATAGATAGCTTATAACATATCATCCTAGAAGTGCTTTACATTAGTCTCGAGGTGCTTTAGCTAATTTTTTTGTTGTTCCTACATTCGAAGTCCACAATTGTTGGAGTTTTTGTCTCCCTCATAAATTTAAATTTAGTCGAAAAAAAGTTCCCAACTAAATTTATTATGCATCCCACTAAC